>NC_092862.1:50408920-50448454 GCF_032062135.1 Pyxicephalus adspersus | reverse complement strand
ACCTGCTTTCAATTAACTGTGACCGCACAGTTCCCACGGTCCAGGAATCCCACAATGACATTATGATTCATAATTTCATTGTCGGATAACCTGTAAAAAATAAAAAAAAACAAGTTTAAAATAAAAAACACATACGAAATTAATAATTTAAGAAAAAAAAAAAACATTTTTTTTTTTCCCTCACGAATTTTTGCTGTTGAATGCAGCAAAATTCGGTTCGGGTCTACCCAAATTCGAACAGCCATATTCGGGTCGAATATAGGGACAACCCGAATGCGAATATCAACACTAATCAGCACTGTCAGTAGCAGCAGTAGCACTCAACACAGAAAATGTGAAAATGTAAAAAAGTTATGATTTGCTATCTTTTAGAAAAATCTAGAAATGTCCTTAAAGTGGAGAAATCACTGCATTTTTATTATTATTTGAACTGGTGGATAACCACCCATGAAAGAATGTGTTTGTTTGTTTTTATAATTGCTTTTTTAAACATGTTTTGTTTTAATTTTGAAACCTGTATTGTGAGGATCTTCAGACAGGAAGCTTATTTGGAATCTTGAAGCCCACTTTAGTAATGGGGCCCCCAAATATCTGCCCCTTTACCCTGGGAAATAAGTGCATGGAGTAAATAGTACCATTTACTTAGTGTATATCATATCTAACTGCAATGAAAGGTAATGTTTCGAGACATTCTTTTAGAGCATTAGATTTGATTGATATTGTTTATTATTTATTTATTTTGAATTGGGGATAACAGGAGGATAGCATGCAATTCCAATATGTGGCATAAATTTGGTTCTGATCTCAGTGCTATTCCTACACCCTATCTCAAAGAAAGTAAAACATCTTACCTTGAGATAGTAAACAAAGACTCCCAAACTCTCATTTATCTTTCAAGTAGGAGCACAGAGGACTTGGCTTCCATTCACAATCATGTAAATACCTATCATTCACAAACAGAATCAATGCAGTAAAAATCCCAAAGGCTTAAGTGTTTGGTTATAAAACCAAATAGGCTTCCAAAATCATGAATATATTAAAACTTTAAAACCTTTGTTAGATTTATTTAGGTATTACATATGATAAGTAAGAAAGACAGCCTTGGATGAATAAATCATAGACATGAAAGTGCATATACTATTCCTGGAAGTGGACTGTTTACCAGTAGTAGCAAAGATGTCAACATACTTTACAAAAAGAGAATGATGTAACGTGTACCACACTGCAGTTAACTTTTGGATTGAAAAGTTTTTCACTAATTCTTAAATCTATACTTTCTAAAAAAAAATTCTATGGTGATTTTGAAAATCCCTTTAGGAAGCAACCCCTACTCTATTTATAATTGATCTTTACAGAGATTAAAGCAGACCTGTCCTAGTGTGGTCAATTTGAATTTGTTCTTTTGACACAGAAGATTCAGGGCACTGTGCCAATGCACTGTGTGTCTCAAAGCCAGGTTGCCTTGGTCATTGTTGCACATATAATTAATAGAATCGACAGTGTAACTAGGATTGGTGATTTTAGGGTGCTTTATTGGAAAACAGCTGCAATGAAATGGAGAACACCTAACATGTATCATGGGAGCATATGTAATTAATTAATAAAAATTTTTACAGTATATAAAACATACATACAAATTGTGCCGGCATATTGCAGAAAGTTTCTAAACAACATCCAAAGTGCAACATTTATGTGTTTTGTGTGCTAGAAACATCTTCCTACAAAACTACTTTGACAATCATGCAGCCTCTTCTCTGATTACACTGTAATTTCTTTCACTTGTCATAGGAACATGAACTAGAATATTTTATTTCATCATCTATCATAATAAAAGTTAAAGATGGGAGAATGATCTCCCCTACCTGCAAACAAAAAAAAAAATCCCACCAGAAACATGTAATTGAGTTTCCCATCCCACTCTAAGCGACAAGTGTTATAGTTAATGAGTCTACTCTAAAAACAATATTTTTAGTTCCAGGGTGACATTACTGGAAGCGTAATATGCTTTTATTCTGAGGGATATCTCTTTTTACATATTTTACACCATGCCCTTGTCTAGCCTTCACCAGTGTGACTGACAACAGTTTTGCAGTGATGGACAAGAAATGTTAATCATCCATGTTTCCCTGTGTTCTGATAAAGTATTTCATGGACATAAAGCAAAGGAGGTTGATTAGATTCCACGCCTAGGCTAATGACAGATGCATTGTACTTTGCGCCTGTCAATGCCAGCTGCTTGGATTGGCTAAGCCATATGCCACATATAACATACGGCACCTAGGACCATATGCTACCTATCAATGACAGGTATAGCATATAACTCTGTTAATCTAGTCTGCAGTCATAATCTGCGAACAGGCTTGTGTAGGGCACCTGTGATCCTATTGTTTGCTTTGTAACATCTGGCCCCATGAACATTCTGACTCTGCAATGAAGTAATATTCAAAATATTAATAAAAAATCATCTAACAGAGAAGCAAGTATATTGTAGCATTCATGAATATTCCTTGGTGAACTGTAACTCCCACTGTGCTGTCAATACAGCTTTTCATAGGAGGCTTTCAATGTGCTGTGTGGGAAGCAGGAATATACTGTCTTCTGATACAAACACTGACTGGGCCTAATTTTTTAAAGACTGTAGAAGAAAGACTATCATGATAAAATCATTGCTATTGTTTGGCTATTGCTTTCAGTCCTGGACCAAATCCATTCCAGCATCATTGGATCACCAAAGTTCACCCATGGAAGTCTATCTTATCCTGTCCTGGAGAACTTTAATGAATCAGGCTCATTGTGTCAGTCTATACACCATTTGCTATACCTATCAATGATGGATATAGTGTACAGCCAAGCTGCTGGCTTATGACACGCTGTCAATGGCTGCTGGATGGATTCTATGAGACATATATTATACCTGTCATTGACTTCAGTGGAATTTGAATTCAGCTACCGAATCACCTGAACATTGGGGCCAATGTTTTAAACAATAGCACATTTGACCAACACTGGTAACTAGTCATTATTTTAAGCACAGAAACCAAATAAGCATTTTTCATTTTGATTATTGCTATCCTGTTTATGTACAACTTTACATGGTATTCCGTGTAGACAAAAAGTGGTGTTTAGAACAAATGTTTGCATTTGCTTTTACAAACAAACATTCAGAAAATTTAAAAGCTTTCTTAAAGTTTTTAAAAAAGCAAATTACTATAATCCTATCTTTACAACAACCTCCAGTTTGGGGATTGTTGAGGTCTTTATTGGGGATGAGGAAAATTTCCTCATACTTCCGATGGTTCTGCGAAATTTCAGCGAACCGATTTCGCAAAACCATCGGAAGATTGAGGAAATTATAACTGGAGAATTCACTGGATTTTCTATTGAGATTCTCACAGGAGAAACTCCATAGAATGTCTTTCTGTAGTTCCACTGCGATCCCTAACTTAACTAACCTCTAGTGCCCGGGATCGCAGTGGATTCTCAGACCTGCAATCTCTGGGAATCCGGTTTGCGATCCCCCGCTCTAGAGGTTAAATGGGGACAAGTAACCCCATTCAAAACCTCTAGTGCTCCCTGATTGGCTGAGCAAACCTTTCCTCAGCCAATCAGAGAGCACTAGAGGTTCTGAATGGGGAAACTTGTAAAACATTTAACCTCCAGTGCCAGGGATCGCTCACTAAGCTGATCAATGAATGCAGCCAGGGCTGCATTCACTGGTCAGCGCAGCCCGCAATCATTTTTTTTTTTTTTTTCAATTTTTTTCATTTCAAGCTTGATCGGTGAATTTACACTGGCCATTCTCACTTACAGTTTTGGTAAGCGAGAACGTCCGAATTTGCCGGAAGATCAAGTTTTAAAAACTCAATCGCTTATCCCTAGTCTTTATTGCTCCAGAAATAAAATCCTAATGTATAAAACTTTTATAAACAGAGCTGGTGTGTGATGCCATTACAGCCAATAAAAAATGAAAACATTCTCTGATACCAGAAATGTTGTTTTCAACTATAACTACTCTATGAAAAGTGTCAATCCCTAATGGTGGTTACCCTAAAAATCTGTTTGAAATCCATTATGGAAATTATATTGATACATGTCTGTCTCTGGTTTCAACATTTGAGTTACAGAATAGGCACATAGTAAGTAAAGACAAGAAGCCAGCAATTATTTAAGGAGAGGTCAGCCAAAGCACCCTTTGAATGTCTTCTAGCTCACATTATTTCATTATGCTTTATTACATCTAGGATTATTTCTCTATCCTGTTGTAATATCTCACACTAAGGCTCTAGGCAGATATAAATATAAATATATAATTAATTGTACGCTTTTTTATGCAACTTGTGTAAGTAATTAAATTTGACTTATTTTCAGCCTCCATTATTACACAGAAAGCATCACTTGTAGTTGGAGTAAGAGTGTCAATACTGGTTGAAAAACAGAACTAAATGCAATTATGCTGAAAAATATTAGATGAGCGGAAGAAATTTGATTATTTCAACTTAAAAAAAAATATTTAGGTCAAAATTAAAAATTCACAAAAATAATTTATTACTTTTTGAAGACTTTGCAAGTTAATTGCATAAAACCCTGAACATAGTACCAAAATTGCTGGAGATGTTAGAGGGGACCTGTGAGAACATGTCACAAAAATACAATTAAATGCATGTAATTTTGCTATAAATCAATGTTAAAGTATATTGTAATATAGCCATTTGATCTGGGGGGTTTTTTCTCAGGTGAATCAAAAACATTCTTATAAATGTGACACTTTCATTCATTCACATTGTTTAGCCAAGCACAACATTTTCACACAAAACATAGGAAAAAAAAGGTCACCTGCTCCTTATTCTTGGAAGTACTGAAATGCTGGCTCTTTGATCTGTATTTCAGGGGTTTTAATGAGTGGAACAGTGGAAAAGTGGAGTGAATGAAGTGTTGTATTGTCTTGTTACTTTGCAGATTTGCAGTAAAGTTCACAAGAAAGGGGCAACAATGAAAAGAAGTCTGGGTGCTTTCCTTCTACACTCATTGCACAACTATCTAGCAGTGACAAAGTTGTAGTTTCTGCTTATACCACAAGTAGGGAAGAAATAAACCTCACTTGTTTTGGGAGAAGCCGGTCAGGGCTAAGATCCGAATATTCATGTGTTGTGATCAGCTGGTCAGGCCCAAAACCCTAGATGTGGGTTTATTGGACTGATCACTCACAGGAAATAACTGCAGAAACACGTGAAAAAATAAACTGTTAATACCTTCAATCTTTTTTAATATTACATTGGTTTTAAAAACAACAATTTTATTATCTAGACAATGTAAATTTATTTTGCCCTGACTTTATTATTGAAAAATAGGTTTTTACTATATCTGTGACATATTTACAACTTTAAAACTTAAAAATGTAAGAAAACATGTTATTTAGTGCTACAAAATGTTCAAGTTAATTATCTGTACTGCTCATTTTTTATGTAAATTCTACGTTACTAAGCACTAAAGAATAGAATAAAAAATATTTCCGTGCACTTTCCAAGAATATTTTCACATAAAGCTTACCTTTCATTTTTTTTAAAAACAGACAGGTCAGATAGATTTCAGGTAAAAACACTTAAAACTTCTGGAAAAAAAACTTAAGCCAAAAATCTTGTGTCATTTATTAGTACTCACTGTTAAGTTTGCCACATGAGAAAAAATTATTTTTCCTAATCTCAAAGTTTAGTCTTATTAATTCCCTGGCTCAAAATATGCCTTTATATTGTTCTTCAAGTACCGTGTTTCCCCGAAAATAAGACAGTGTCTTATATTTATTTTACCTGTGAAAATCTCATTAGGGCTTATTTTCAGGGGATGTCTTATTTTTCTCACAAAAAAATCTATATTTATTCATGTACAAAAATCTGTATTTACCAAAACCTGCAACCAATATTACTATAGAAAGATACCTCTGTGTTACCTGTGACCTGTCAAAATCACAGATTTCTTCTGTTATATACAAGAAGTCATGAATAAGAATTGACATAAATGAGTAATGAAAAAAAAACACAGCTTCATAAGCAAACAAGTGCAACATAACAAGAAAATGTGCTGACAATTAACATGTGACTCATAGAGTTACATGTTAAATCTGAGTAAAAGCAAAAAAAAAAAAAAAAAAATCAATTAATAAATATGCATTGCTGCTAATGAATAAAATACCAGCAAGGACCTTTTGAAAAGAGAATCCACCAACCTCTTAGTGCTAGTGTCACACCAGAGTACTGTAGGTTAATTAACCCTGCGATTTCTTCACCCCTTGCTGCAGTGCTTTTGAAATCTCCTGCTCTCTCTCTCCTCCCTCCTTCCTCTTGGTATCCCTCCGTGTACCACGTGACCACACCCTCCGAAGAAGCCAATAGGGCTTACTTTCGGGGGAGGGCTTATATTTCAAGCTTGCTCGAAAACAGCCAAAAATCCTGCTAGGGCTTACTTTCGGGGGGTGTCTTATTTTCGGGGAAACACGGTAGTAAAAAGTAAGGTTTATGGTAACCTTCGCTAATTATAACACAAAATTAAATTTAGCCAACCCCTAATAATTATATAAAATTAACAAAGACATAAATAGACAGACAGAGGCTTTTTTTGGCAAAATATATTATCAAAGTTGTGAGTATTATCAGGAGGTTAAATCAACCATGAATAACACAATAGAGTATGTTATGTTGATCCCTGTCCCACAGCTCTTGTGAGTTTTTTTTGGCATTTAACTGAACAATAGTTTCATGCTGAACCTACCCAGCTTTTTAACCTCTGTTGTAAATGGTAAATGTGTAAAGTGAAATTCCAGGTAAAAAGAATTATAGAAAGTAATTAGGTACAGTATTTATACATATTAAAAATAGACCTACCTCATGCATTAAATCATTTTTTACCAAAATGCCATAAATGCCACCGGTCCTCCAAGTCAAAGGAGGGCAAGCATTATGTAAACAGAGGCCAGGCTGTCACTGGCCTCTCTCCTGGTGTTACACTTATCTGTACCCCACTAAAACACAGGCATCTCTCTCCTACACATGTGAGCAGTTCTGATGCTGAGCGTGCCTCTGTTTCCAGGCATTAACGACACTGTCCATGCCGCTGGCCAATCATGAAGTAGCCCCTTTACCAGCTCTGGCTTTTTAGCTTGCTTGCAGACTCCAGTCTGTGTTAGTGCATCAAGTTCCTAGTGCGTAGCTCCGTAGTTCTGTGAACTAGTTCCTGTATACCTGCTGCCTAATCCAGTGTTTCCTGTGTCCAGCTCCTGTGTTAACCCCTCGTTGTCCAGTCTGTTGGTTCCCAGAAACCTTCCCTGTGCTGTGTCTGTGTTCATGTTTGCCTGTGGTTATCCCTGCTTCACCTGTGCCTCCTGCTGTTTCAGTGTCTCCAGTGTTTCCTGTGCCCGCAGTGGCCCCTGTGTCATTGCTGTCTGTCTCGTGGATCCCTAGCTATTGACCTCTGGTGTGTGATCTGACCTCCCTTGCCTGCTGCCAGTCTCGACCCAGGCTTTCCTTGACTATCCTCTGCCTGGTGATTTGATTTGACTACACCTTCCCAGACCTTAGTAGGCCCCAACTTGCTACTCTCCCAGAGGCTCGACTCCCAAGAAGCGACCCAGATCCAGGCGCTTTGCCAGCTTCATGATTTTCTGCTTGCCTGGATCAACTGCTCATTTCTCCCTGTGCACCGGCTGAACCACCAGTCCAGGCCCAGTCTCCTGCCCTCACAGTGGCCTCGGCATTAAACTTACCACCTCCACAGTGATTCTCTGGGGACCCTAAGACCTGCCATGGCTTCATCAATCAGTGTGGCATCCATTTTGAGCTTCAGCCACATAACTTCCCCACTGACCGGGCCAAGGTGGCATATGTCATCTCCTTGCTGTCTGGAGAAGCTCTTCCTGGGCATCCCCACACTGGGAGAGGAAGGATCCAGTTACTGGTAATATTGAAGCCTTCCTGAGCCTCTTCAGAAAGGTGTTTGATGAACCCGTGCACGCCTCCTCTGCAGCCAGCACGCTCCTGCGTCTCCGCCAAGGTTTGCATACTGTGGGTCAGTTTGCAGTACAATTTTGAATCTTGGCAGCTGAACTCGCTTTTACCAATGAGGCGCTCCATGCTACCCTCTGGCAAGGCCTTTCTGACTACATGAAGAATGAGTTGGCTGGTTGGGAGATTCCCCTGTCTCTGGATGATCTGATCTCCTTGGCCATCCAGATTGACATCTGCTTCCAGGAGTGTTTCCAGGATTAATCTCACACACGAAAATCCTTTGTCCCGCGACTGGCATCCTTCTTTCAGCGGCCTCTGCAAACTCCAGCATCCCTTGTTCCTCCCGTCTCTGATGAACCTATGCAGCTAGGCTGATCAAGGCTATCCCAAGAGGAGAGGTCCCGGCGTCTCTCATCTGGTCTTTGCCTTTACTGCAGACAGAAGGGACATTTAATCAAGTCTTGTCCACAGAGGCCGGGGGGCATGCTAGGTCACTTTGACTGATTCTTCTCACCCCTCAAATCAGCGACCCTCCATAGTCATCCAGCTTCACCAACACAACTTCACACTTGCCCTTGAGGCCTTCATTGATTCTGGAGCAGCTGGAAATTTCATTTCTGTCACCCTCCTCAAGGAATGTGGTTGGCCTATTGAGCCATTATCACAGCCTCTGCGAATCTCTGTGGTGGAGGGGGCTCTCCTTGTGGACTTATCCACTTCCAGACTAGACCCATTGAAATGTCTGTTGTTGCGCTACATCACGAAACCATACCTTTTCTTGTGCTTTCTCGAGTTACCTGTGCAGTCATTCTTGGCCTCCCATGGCTTCAACCACACTCCCCAGTGCTGGACTGGTCTGCTCCTGAGATATTGGCTTGTGGTCCCTTGTGTCATTCCAAATACTTGACCAAGCTCACACCTATCAGGCCTCTTGCTCTCTCTACTCCTGAGGTTGCAGCATCTATTCCCAGTCAATATATGGATTTCAAGGATGTCTTTTTCAAGCGCAAGACTGAGCAACTACCTCCTCACCGGTCCTATGATTCAGCCCCCAAATTCTTGATTGCCTAGGTGATCAAGAATGAATGGGAGCGTAAAGCCTCCCGGGATACCTACGTCAGGCTCTTGGGTGCCCGACCATCAAAAGAGAAAAAATTGTTTTTTTTCCTATCTACATCACCCGATTTCACATCTGGGTCGGGTGACGTAGGAAGAAGAACCTGGAAGAAGAGAAGGAGATGGTGGCACCCAGAGCGCCGGCCCGAACACGGATACCGGGACGACACGGGACCCAATGGGAGTGACCTTCAGGCTGAACAACTGCTCTGTGGAATTGAAGGTAAGTGTATTTTTTTTTTTTCTTTTTGGGGGAGTTTTGAGTTTAAGAGTGGAGCTGATTTGTAACATCTTGTAACTCTTTATTGACCAAGACAAACTCTGCAGTTGTTTCTTTTTGCATATCAAAGTACAGCTTGCTCCAGAAGTTAATAAATGTCAAGGCTTTACAAAGTTTTTTTTTTTTGCTTTGTTTATGATTAACTCACAGTAAGGATTTTATACAGTAACTGACACCATGCTGCCTAATAATGTGTTGAGACAAATATCTGTCCTATTTGCATTTATTAAAATAATGTACCTGTTTCGACATACATACAAATTCAACTTAAGAACAAAACTACAGTCCCTGTCATATGTAACCCGGGGACTACCTGCAACTTTTTCAGGATCCATGGAGAGGCCTTCTTTAAAAAAAAAAAGGGTGTTGCACTGAATAAAAAAAAAGAAATTTTTACCTAACATAAAAGGGTTGTCTACCCTTTCATGTAAAGTGACAATTCTGTGTTTAGGTATGCTTTAAGATCATCCACAACCTCAGCTGTGTTTAGCGAAAGATTTTGGTCCTCCCTTTGACCTACACACGAGGGAGCAGGGAAGCCCTGTTTGTATCCAGGAGTCATCTGTATGCCGGATGTCATTAACCCAGGGACTACCTGTACAAACAACCTTTGAAAGATTTTTTAGCATTTTAGGAAAAGAGTTTTTTCAACAAGGACAGTGAAAAACAAGACCAAGACAAAATTATGGTTTTATTTTAAATGGCTGATTGGTGGTACATTCAAAAAATCACACATGGACCATCCATTACCAATAAGTTATCTAAAAAATAGTAATATGATTGTATAAACATACATGTAATACAAGCAATGTAGGTATGTAGACATAGAAAAGAGCTTACATATAATGAATGAAAGAAAATATTGTTTTATCACATATATCCAAAACACCACCCTACACCTCCACAATAGTACAAAAAAATAATTATTATAAATGAACAAAGTACTAGGGGTTAATGTTTAGTTGCACAATTAGCATATAAAGGCTATGTGAGCCAAGGAAAAATGTATACCTATGTAAGATGGAGCTAGAAAAAGATTCTGGAGGTGGACAAAGATGCCCATTGCATGTGGATAGGGAAGCACATCTGTTGGTACAGGATGCCCATAGATGTGTAAGGAGGTACACAAAGTGGAGGAAAAGTTGGCTTTTCTTAGTTTTCTGAACTGCTTCATCCAAAGTTCATATGTAACTATGTGTGATGCGGCAGGAGTAATAATATTGTTCCTGTTGCAACATGGAAGCAGAAACCAAAAATGGTGGCTGTAACCTGATTACATGGAGATGTGATTGCCTAAATACAACAGGAGGGCCTGGGCCGAGGGGCTGATGCTCTGCAACAAAATACAGGGCAGCAGTTGTTGGACTATCAAACATTATTTGTACATATTTATCCTCACACAACAAGCTTTCATTCACCCCACTTTCTTTCAATATTGTTTTGCATATGTATACATGTATATATATATTTGTAATTTTTAGGGATCTTTATTATAATTTCATTTGTCATCTATTTTAGAGTATAATCTTTGTTTGAATTATTTATTTAATTATTAAATATATAAGTATTACGTAAGTTAGAATTAACTTTATTTCCTAAATAAAATTCTATTAGTTTAGTATTCAGAATCGCTGCATCCCAACTTTTAGAGATATACTTGTTTCACTTGTATACCATATCTGAAATGTTCCTACAGTATTCATTTGAAATTTTTTTTTTTAACATTTAACATTCCTTCTCAATTTACCAAGAGCTTCTAATATTTTTCCAAAAGTTCATACTTTTATGTAGTAACCAAATCATTCAATATTGCATTCAAAATGCACTCTAATGTTACTTGTTGTTGTTACTGTTACCTAAATATGAAACTTTTCCCTCTAGTGAGTTAAAGATGACCTATCACCACATTTTTAACATTATATAATTAATTTTTTTTTTTTACATTTTTGATGAGAACCTTGCCCCCTCTGCCTTTATCATGTCTGCAGTAAGGACTGAAGGGAATACACCAGCCCAGAGGGCTGCTCCCTCTGTGCATGCTTGAAATTAGGCGCTGTGTCTTCAGATGCTTTCCTATAATGGAAAAAAAAACATACATTTTCTGGAAGAAAGGTCACCCAACTTTGCACCTGCACAAGTTGCGAGTTCAGATGATGTAAGAAGAACGAAGGCGAGCCGGCTAAAAACTCGTTGGGCTTGGTTTGTGGACAGATCGAGGACATCAGTAAAGGTAAGTTTTTTTTTTTTTTTCCACAAACATTCCGCTTTATTTATCTCAGTATGTAAACTCAATATTCTCAGTAAGTTGAACAACGGTATTTCAATGTAGCAAATGTTTTTAGTTTACTAGAACTAATAATTTAAAGATCCCAGTTCATATCTGGAGCATTCTGTTCTGCACTTTCAATATGTAGCAGGATTGAACTGCCATTTATGTGCAAGGGCTTATAATAAATCCTGACAAACACAATAAAGTTATTGTCTTTATCATGTATATCTACCCACACAAAGTTAGGTGCTGTCACAGTCTTTATTCTGTATATCTATTTGAAAGCTGGTTTTTAACAAGATTTTACAAACAACCAAACCCCCCTTTTTGTCGTGATTTTCTTTCTAAACACACTTCAATTTCAAGATGATTTTTACCTAGACAAATTCCTACTTTACTTACTGTATTATAATCCTTGACAAATATGCTATATTTTTTGCATTTGCCAAAATACATTTTACTGCTATATTTTTTTTTTTGTTGTTGCATATAGTTCTAATGGTTTCTTTACTGCTCCATTTGTCTTCTTTGCCACTATGTCCTTTTAGTTCTTATAAATTCTTTTTTTGGCTTCTTAGTTTTACTCCTTTTATATAGTCCTAGCTACCTTAAATCTCTAACTATGTTTTTCCTGGCACAGTTGCACCTTTCTAAATAGGATGCAATCTTACTTCAATAAAAAAGAAAGTCTAGTTAGTTTTTCAAAAATCCAGTTTTGCCTGGGGTAAATCACTTGGGTATGCTGGAGACCTTATGCATTGGTCCAACTCTCCCATCCTCACTACAAAAATTGCCAAATATGCAACTGTGGATGGAAATACATGTTGTGACATTGGGCCTGATTTATTAAAGTTCTCCAAGGCTGTAGAAAGTACAGTTTCATGAGTGAAGCTGGGAGATCGAAACCTGGAATGTATTTCTTCAAAGTAATTTTCAATTTAATAGCAAATGTTTTGAATCCTGGAACAGATCCATTCCCGGTTTGCTTGATCACCCAGCTTCACTGAAGGAAGTATATTGGCATTAGCTTTGGGGAGCTTTAATAAATCACACTCATTGTATTAGCTTATTGAATGAATACCATGGTTAATATGTGTCATAATCAAAGCTAAAGGCAGTCCAACAAGATATTAGAATCTGCTTTTTTATTTTTTGGATAATCGTTGTGTACAAGATGTTAGTATCCTTGAAAGACTTACTCTATGTTTTAAATTCCTCCTGAAACAGTAACAGAACAGTAACGTAATTCCTCTTCCTACTTCTTCTCCAAAGCCTTGTAGTTGTGAACAGAGTGAGATCATATAAGGGCTAATACACATAGACAGATCTTTTAATTTAAATCAATTTGTAATCCAATAAAATGATTAGAAATCACCAGTTGAAAGTATTATGGTTATGTCCTTTGTGTGCTGTGCTTTTACTGACATGTTAACGGATTTGCTATGATTACTATATGGCCAGTAACCATAAGTAATACAAATGGCATCTTGTGTAAGATGGTTTCTATGTATACAACTCACTTGCTTCTGTTGGCTAGTGTTCCAGCCACCATAAACACTGCATGTCATTTCTGGTGTCATTTCATTGCCTGGGCTGCAATACAAAACACATAACAGTAAAAACTGAAAGCAGAGCAAAAAAAAGTTGCCTACGGCATTTTTCCCAACTTTCTCATTTTGGCCTAGACAGTAACAGTTACTAGACATCATCATGATGTCCAGCATCTTTTTAAATGTACCAGCAGAGTATTATAGTGGCTTACACTCATGGGTAATTTTTCTTCTTCAGCTGGTTGTCCATGTCTATAGGAACCCAGAACAGATGATCCACCCAGCATAGAGCTCATTGTTTAGTGTAGGGACAGAAGTGATTCTGGAGAAGCATCACTGAATGGATGAATAGAGGGATAAATGGATCATTATGGGCACATATACACACATCACTGAATCATGCAAAGGTAAGTATTAGAAAGAAAAAAAAAAGAATGATTTTTTTTTTTTTTTACATTGCATGCTGTTGTTATTTCAGGGCTGTTTTAACCTATTCCTGGGAATTGGTAGTGCTCATTCCCAAGGGTAAGGGTGCAGATATCTGGGATCCCTCTCATTAATAGGAGCTTCTAAATTCCAAATATGTCCCCAACCCACAGACCCTCACAACACAGCAGTTACATTGTGAGGATGAGGCTGTCTCCCCCAACTATAGCCTGTGTCATTGATTGGAAGGGGACACACATGCTCGTTGCTCCATTTCTCATTGAGGAAAGTCCAAGACTATTGAAGGGTCTAGGTTTAAACTTGGCTGGGGTACCCTGCACTGTTTTTTTTCTTGTTTAAAAAAAAGGCTTTAGGCATTAAAAACGTAATGGTTTTGCAAAAAAAAAGGGGTATCGGTAGCTGTAAACGTTGTGTTTACTGGTTGTTCCAGTATACCTGGTAGGTACAAGTAGTTTTCTGGGTATTTTCCTGTATATAAAGTTTTTTGCATCGTGTTATGTGACAGTATCTATTTTAGGTCGTTGTGAATTTGGGATTTGGTTACATTTTTTTGGATATGTGCAATAAAGGTAAAGGGATTTATTAAATTAGTCTACTTTACTGTTGCGTTACAATAAGCAGATACCACTTGTTTGGTAAATTTCATATAATAGAACTACAAGCTGAATGACAGTTTACCTTAATGATTCAGTGGTTTATATTTAGTGCCTAAATGTTATTGTTGTTCACTGAATGTATTCTTTCTTCTTTAGCAAATGGTGTAGTTTTACTACAACCTATCATGCTTCAGCCACACCCTGACCAGGTTACGCCCATTTGGCCACACACAGTTTTGGCAAAGTGCCCTTTGCATGCTGCCGCCTCTGCATTTGTCCCATTTTGCCACTTTTAAATGTTGCAAGGTAAGGCCCTAAGGTAGCCTACATATAGTACTGGTGATTAGTCATTTGCCTTCTGTTTGTGAAGCCCTTTTTGTTATTCAAGGCTGTATAACAAGTAAAGAATATTTCTTTCATTTTTTATTACTGTATTGTTACAAAAAAATTCCTTCAAACTTTATTAGGATGTCCTGCTCTTCCAGCATGCTGGGGACATAGACTGGTATTCTAGATAGCAAGCCCTGGGTGAAGCTGTATATAACTGGTATTTAATAAGATCTCTGCACTTAAGCACATATGCAGTCAACTTATCCAACTTTTCTACTCCACTCACTCAATATTTTTACACTATAGAGAATACTTTATACTATAGAGAATGCAACTTTAACTGTCAAACTTTCTCAATTGGCTTTAAAAAAGCGGTTTCAGGGGTATAACTGACAACTACTTTTAGAAGATCGTGCTTCTGAGTTTTGAAAAGATTTAAGAGGACATAGGTTTAATAATCCATTGGCATCCATTCAAGAATGACATCTTAGGCTTTAAGTGCACCTTCACACTTATAAAATGTTTTAATACATGTGCTTTACACTTTCTGCCAGGCCTGTAAAGTTATTTAATCACATAGTATTAGTACTGCACATAGCTTGTATCTTTGTCTATATGATGTTGCTACCATCTAGCGGCAAAATCTTGTAGGCACTGCCTTTTTTTTTTCCTTTTTAAATCAGACAGCCTCAAGCCACAAAATGATCCAGAAAAACCCTAGCAAGTAGTTTGGGATAGTTTAGAGTTTGATCTTTATCTATTGCTTGTTAGTTGTAAAACACTTTTTTTTTTATTGGATACTCACCATTAACTTATTCAAAATAAAGGAAACATCACAGAAAAGCTTTGCAAATTCCTTAGTTATTAGGGTTTCTATTTTAATTTTTAAAACAGGAAAAAAAGTAGTGTAAGAGTTAAATACCTAGTCAGTGTGTACTTTGCTTTGAGTCTAATGGGAAAGTCTCTATGTTTAATAATTTGCTAAAGATGGTTTGGGATATTTTAAATTACATTCATTTTATTGAACTGCCTAAATCATTCTAAACATTTTTCCCCAGAAGAACCTGTGCAATAAATGAACCATATATATATATACAATATATATATCATGTCACTTGTTTTAATACAAACAATATTTAAGTAGGTTAAAACTAGGTATGATCTTTCAAGTAACGTGAGGAAAACAATGTCCTTCAAATGTCTCAAAGTCCCAGTGTTAACTCCAAATACTTAATGTGTTTTAACTTGGGACAATGGAGGGCAATTACAGTATTTCATCATATAGCATGAATTGTATGCACAAGGATTTTTGCATTTAAAATATCACGGAGACATGCAGTTGCTAGAGGTAATGTGCTTGGCATATGATGGTACTACTGTACATAGTAAGGGATCAGGTCTGTTGAATAGGGTCAGATCTCATCCATATAGGTGAAAAATACAAGTGAAAGAGCAAGCATATACTTCTGTGCATCACACATCTGTAAGCACATCCTTGTGCAAGGATGCACCTCATCTTCAAACACCCCTTAATTGACACCAGGCATAAATGTCCTCATTGCTCTGCTGCCATGTTGACTGGTCTTAGGCTTTGCATTTACCAGAACTGACCTGTGACCTGGATAACTTGTAGAGACTCGAATTGTACTTTTTGCTTGGACCTTGAGCTCCCAGTTATGAACTCAGTTTGTTTCAGAACCTACTTCTGTCTTACACTTTGTATTGTACCTGCCAGCACATTACCAAACTTGGTCTGTTACCTGAACTGCCTCAAGACATCATTTGTGTACTTTATTTCCCTGGCATGTTGCTGACCTTGACATATTGCCCAACCTGCTTCTATTGGAACTTGTGCCCCTCTGGTGCTTTTGTCATCAAACATCAGGACCAGCGGGGCCAGAGAGGCAGCAGCGACTAACCTCATCACTTCAGGTATCCACCAGACATGTGATAGACCCCTTACATTGACCATTAGTGAAAACGGGCCGCTCCTATATTGACCATCAGTGGGAGAAAGGCCCCATTTATGTCGGTGGTCAGAGATAGATGTGCTCTTTACATTCCATTGTGCCATGTAAATATAGCATGTAGAAAATAAAATGAAGGGTGTGTTATCACTCAGCTTCATTAGGCTGCAATTGTAAATTTCAGTCTTAGCTATTGAATTCTTTAAACAGCACATTGTAAAAATACAGCAAAGAACATACTGCCAGATATTAAAAAGAGTACAAAGGTTTGTTGTTTAAAAGCTACAAGTATACAACTTTGGCTAGTACACTCAAACTAGGAAATGTCTACTGTCAAGGACAGGTCTTCACACGTGTCAAATTTGTTTCTATTTTTTACTACCGTAATACTTTTCAACTTTGTGTTCAGTACATACCAGAACATTGTACTATTCAGCTGAAATCAGACTTATCACGGCTTCAAATTTTCTTGCAAATAGCAAATGACAAAATTCAGTTCTAACTCTAATTTTTACACATAAATAACTGCTCCTTTTCTTATCATTGCTTTATTCCATCCTCACTTTTCTAACGGAAGAATCTTTTCCTTTTTACAATCTCTTGACTGTGAAAAGGCAGAAAACCCCTATCAGTACCCTAATCCCCCCTACAAATAACACACCATTGGTTAAATGGCCCGTAGGCCTTTTATTAGAAACCTAAAAAGCTTTAAATACCAATAAACCATATGAACAAATATATATTAACACCTATTATCAAACAATACTAATCCATAGGACAAAACAACAATACTTTATCAACCATTTTCCTAACCTTTTTCCCCCTTTTTCACACTTTAGTTACTGGTCCTCATAGAATCACTTATTTCAACCCCAACCCCCCCAAATGGCTCTGCACCACGGATGGATCATATAAATGGATCATATAAATGGATTCAGACCAAGAGTCATGACCCAAGCTGTCTAAGGTTTCTAAAATTAGCTAAAGAAACCAATTTTGCACCAAAACAGTCACAATATGAGAAAACAAGAAAACATTTTTTTTTTTGCAACAATGAGGGAAATTATGTAACTGTTTACAGAGTAAAATCACTGCATTTAGTTTTAGTTATACATGGGATTTTTTTTTACAATACAACTGTGATGTAAAAATCTGCCTTTTTTCTCAACACAATTAGAGGTAAACTGATAAGAAAAATTAATTCACAGTAGCCCCATACTAACCAAGATTCCTAAAATTGGCTCATAAAAACATTCACAGTGATTTTCTACCAAAAGTAAGCATTTAAACTTTTTTTTCCTTTTTTTCTGATTCAAACTTGTTATCACTCTGTCTTGTGCAGCGATGGTCCATGACTCTCATCCAATATATAGGACTATAATGGCTATATACTTCTAAGAGGGAGATTTGGAAAGTGCGTGGCATCTGAGATATTCAGCCAGAAGAACAAAGGCCAAAAGAGTCAAGGAGTCGAGGAGTTGGAGACAATTTTGGGTACCTGGAGTCGATAAAAATGTTCCGACTCTGACCGCTGTCAAATTTAAATTATAATAAAAAAAATACAGCAAGTTCAAATGTCCTGTTTCACAAACAATAGTCATAATTAGGTACTTCTCTGATGTAAGAATAAAGCCCAGAGCATAGCTGTATTTCGACTACTACTAGGTTCAGCTGAGCTAATATACACCCTGACATTCACATGATTGTAATCTGGATTATGTACATTGCAAAAAGTGTTTTCATTGTATTTCAGATGCTTTGTGTTTAACAAGTTCATTTGAGTGTAAACAAGTGTAATGATATAGGTGTAGGTGAGTGCTATGGCCTGATGTGAGTTCAGGTGTCCTGTCTGCACTCTCCATATATGCTTCAATCCAGGGCTGAACTTTAACATCATTTTGCACACCACCTAATACTAGGGAGTTAGTTAAATGCTCCCCCCCCCCCCCCCCCCCCCCCCCCCCCCCCCGGTTCTGGAGCCTCCCACTGCCCTGTCTTCAGCAGATTAAAATGGGGATAAAAAATGTTCAGAAATCTACTGGAGACCAAACAAAACTAGGAAGATTCTTTATATCTGACAAAGTTACCATAACAATGACACCAGAAAAAAAAACACATTATTGAAATGGTAGTAAAGAATAGTGTACCACTATCCTTGTTTTCCCAGCCAGCCTTTTTAGGCCTATATGGAGAAATTGCTAAAAAACTTGGTGTTTCTCTGGAAAGAAAAGGCATCACTTCCATTCAGATAACTGTCTACCACTCTTTGACGTTCTGCATTACTTAAATCTCTGGTCATAAGGGTAAGCGCAATACTAAATATAAAGCTAAAACCTTTGAAGATTAGAAGATGAATATTATTGTTATCTTAAAACTAAGTATAACTCCCTCAAAAAAAGATATTTACCGGTAATTTTAAAAGTAAAACATAATATTTGACTAAACATCATCTTATTTTCATATATTTTTATTAATGTTTCTTGAGAAAAACTTTTAATTTACAAATAATTAGGGGGTCCAAATTTTTTTATGAAGTTTGAATGCAAAAGTGTGAAGATAAAATGATAAACCCAGTAAAAACTGAAGAGTAGGAGTCGGGGATACCAAAAACTGAGGAGTCGGAGTCGAAGGATTTATCGACTGATTCCACAGCCCTGGCACTATTTTTAAAATAAAGTAATTTAAATAAATCATCTGTGTAAGGCTATGTACACACGTCAGATGATTCCCGTCCGATAATCGGCTCAGGGGTGATATGGGATGAGAATCTGGCGTGTGTACAGTGCTTGTCATCTGTCATTCCACTGACTGTCCTGGCGGATCCACAAACGACGAACGATCATAATGAAAGGAAGGGTAAAGAGCGCAGCAAGATGCCACTCTGTCGTTCTTCTCTCTCCATATGTACAGCATTTGTTCATGCATCATGCAATCTTTTTTCGTTGGATTTGATCCTGAAAGATCCTTTCCAAGGAAAATTATTGCAGGTGTGTACCTAGGTTTAGTTAAGAACTTCAGAAATTACAAGTTCCTGACAATAAATGTGGGGAAAGCTGAAAATTAACTCTGACTTTGCCAATATTTTTATAAAAATCCCTTTTTTATTAATATTTATAAAAACATTTATTTTATATTTTTTCATCCTTTTTTTTATAAATGTTTTCCTGTATGTAAAACAATGTAAAATACACAAAAGGGACAAAGGAAGTATTAGAATGTAAATAATGACAGTAAACTTAATATACAGTTGCACTGATCTTTTTCACATTGCATTGGATAGTAGCAGTATGTTCTGTCCTATTTTTACATGACAGTACTTTTATAACCTCATATCCATATGACTGCCTTTACAGATCATGAAATGTTGTGCTATATTGCCATCTTGTGGTTAGTTTTTTTATTACTAGCTTAATATTGTTAAAAAAGGGTCTAATAGAATACAATAATGATTAAAAAAAACTTTCCTTCAGAAAACCCTAGTTTACTGGCTGTCATATTGATCCAATGGCTTAAGATTTTTTTCAGCACCACTGGCCTAAAATAAAGATACAAATTGAAATGTCAGATATATGTCTGACTTTTTGATCTGATTGCTTGCTCCATGACAATGAATTACTGTAGTCAAAAACTAGGTTGACTGATTTTACATTAGCAGATCATGGGTTATCACTACCTTCACAATTTTCTCAGTACAAGTTTCCCTAATATAAAGAAAACCTGTGGTAAAAAAAAACTTAGTGTATCATTGCTCAGCTTCTAAAGCTGCTGGGCCTTTCTACTAATCTAAAAATGTCAATGCCTTGAGCCACTAATACAGAACAAACTCAAAGATGTTGAGTACTTTTTTATCCTTGGCTCCATTTGTTGACTAGTTTATGAGATGCCCTTCCCTTAAAAAAGCTTGAGAATTTTTCACAATCACAATCTCACCTACAATTCCAACCTAAGGGCCCAATGCATCTACTAATAGAACCTGAACCCACTTACTGTGTGAGAGAAAAACATTCCCACACTTTGGACAAAGTTTGTATGTTCTTCCTCTGTTTGTGTGAGTTTCCTTCAGACACTCCAGGCAAAATGTCATATGACTATGGTAGGTACATTAGATTACCCCCTTAGTGGTAATCCCGAGTGTGACTCGGGGTGGATTTCACTAGCAAAAAGCGGTAATGCCGAGTCACAGGGGGGGTAACTTTAGAAGCCCCCCTTACCTTTGCCCTACCCTCCAGCGGCGATCTGATGGTCCCGCTGTGATGCCGGCGCTGGTCCATCAGGGGGTGTGGCCGGGCGGGAAACTTAAAAGCAGATTACCAAGTAATCTGTTTTTAAATACCACCAGGGTCCCGGCCACGCTGCTGCTCACATCAGCAGAGATGCAAAGCACAATGCAGGACTTCTGCATTGGGCTTCATATCTCACTGCAGATGCGAGGAGCAATAGTAAATTCCGGGGGTGATACCAGCTGGCACCACCCCCGGAATTTGCTATTGCTGCTCGCATCTCCTGGAAGATGCGATGCACAATGCAGAAGGTCTGCATTGTGCTTGGCATCTCCCTGGAGATGCAGAGCAGCAGCAGCAGTGTCTGTGTGAGGCAGGGTGGGACATCCCCACTCGCATCACTCGGGAGGATGTGACATCTTCCGGGTGATGTGAGTGGTGATGTATTCGGGGGTGTGGCCGGGTGGAAAATATAAAAGCAGATTACAATGTAATCTGCTTTTAAATGGGTTTTACAGTAAAAAATACTATACAACATACAAAAAAAATCAAAGTACATTTTAAATTTTATATTTTATTTTTAATTACATTGTTGTTGTCTATTATTTCATTATTTTTTTAAATTATTATTTATATTATGTATTATATTATATTTTATGATTATAATATAATAAATAAATATAATTATCATACCCGGAGTTAATCCTAAGAATTTAAGTTATTCCTAAAATCCCAAAATATAAACAAAAATTTCTATGCAAAAAAAATAGGATCACTGTTTGCATCAAAAAACTGACAGAATTAAAACGCTAGGGGAGTTAAGGGACAGTTGGTGACATGACTATGGGCTTTGTAAAGTGCTGCCTAATATATTGGTAATATATAAACACAAATTAATTTATTGGAGTGTTTTTGGGTGGAAAGGGTTAAACAGGAATATTAGGTAACATGTTAAACTGGCATTCTATCTCACTAGCAGTAGAAATGCAATTGTCATTTTCTGAATTGGAACTTATTCAGATTGGCCAAAACACTAAAGCAGCAGTTAGAAGCTTATTTTCTCAAAGGATTATTATTATTATTATTATTATTAAACAGGATTTATATAGCGCCAACATATTACGCAGCGCTGTACATTAAATAGGGATTGCAAATGACAGACTAATACAGACAGTGATACAGGAGGAGAGGACCCTGCCCCGAAGAGCTTACAATCTAGTAGGTGGGGAAATTTCACACAAAAGGATGGGAGATATGTAGTGTGGGAAGTAGTGATGGTTTCAAATGACAGAAGAAGCCGGGTAGGCAAGTTTGAAAAAATGGGTTTTGAGTGCTCTTTTAAATGAGCAGAAAGTAGGAGCAAGCCGAATAGGACGAGGAAGACCATTCCAGAGAGTTGGAGCAGCACTAGAGAAGTCTTGTATCCTTGCGTGTGATGAGGTTATGAGTGAGGAAGTCAGTAGTATGTCATTGGAGGAGCGGAGAGAGCGGCAGGGGGAGTATTTTTTAACCATGTCAGAGATGTAAGTGGGACAATAACTGTGTAGGGATTTGAAGGCAAAGCACAGGAGCTTAAATTTGATTCTAAGGTGAAAAGGAAGCCAATGGAGAGAACTACAGAGAGATGTAGCGGAAGAGGAGCGGAGGGAAGGATGGATGAGTCTGGCTGCAGCATTCATAATAGATTGTAGAGGAGAGAGTCGGGTTAGTGGAATACCAGCGAGAAGGATGTTACAGTATTCTTTATCAAATAATCTAAGTTAATCAAATGAAGCGGGGTGCTGAGTCTACATATATCTACCTGTAGCTCCTAACCCCACCAACTCCCAACGTAGGTTACACTACCCAGAGCAGCAGAGTAAATCTGCAGTAGCATTGTTTAGTTCCAGTTTTCAACCAAACCAGATGACCAATGTTCTGTTTAGCTTTGTGACAGATCTGTGCTTAAATATCAAACATCTACAAAGTACACTTACTGGTTGAAGAAAAGATCTTACTGGCAGAAAGGTCTAGAAGCAACGTTACAGGGAGTTGTTATTTAAACAGAAGCTGCAGATGCCATATTTGAAGCTGTATATCCTGACAGTAAATGCAACACATGCAAGCAGTGCTCTTTCCCCAGAATTCAAACCCCAAGATTGTTTGTAATGTCCATTGGATAATGACTATCAACATCCCAAGCAGCAACAATCACCCCCTAGGAATAGAACAATCAAACCCTAGGAATCACCCCCTAGGAATAGAACAATCAAACCCTAGGAGAAATAGTAAGAGACAACATTGAGGTGACAAACCAAAGATGGTACACAGTGCCACTGCAAGTTGGCAACCATTCCCAACTCAGTCTACCCAACACAAGGTACCCTAATCTGCAAAATTGTTCTATAGGATGACCTTTCATGCCTAAATGGTACAAGAGAAGCCCGCTTAAACTAGCCCTCAATGTCTCTTAGCAGTCTGCCTCTGCAGATCCCAAAAACCCAAAACATGAGTGGGGATGACTGTCATATCCTACGGGGGAGGACACAGTAGAGTGCTTTCTGCTCATCTTACCGCTCCCCTTTTCTTTGGCTCCACCAGATCAGGTTGCAAGGCTGGAGGTGATTTCATATACATAGAGGACAGTACAGACAGCAACCTCTGAGCAGTGTCTATCCAGGTATATAATGTCAACAAAAGATGGGCAAGGAGAGCCTCTGAAAAGAAGGCCTTTAAAATGATATGACACAAGGTAACTATCTAATTGCCTTTCTTTTAAACCCCACATATTCTCTGAATTTCAGTCTGTTCTGGCTTCCAATGTGTAGAGACTCTCCCCCCCCCCACTCACCACTTCACTCTTTCCAGGACCTCAGGGTTTCCAGGACCCACCTCTGACATCAGAGCAGGACGGGACCAGGGGATCAATTAGACTGACAGCTGGGGAAGGGAGCGGCGATAGCATTACCACATCTCCACCGCTCAAAGCAAACCTGAGCAGCTACATAGGTACCCTGGAACACTAACTGCATAACAATCTCATGCCCCCTCTATGACTTTCAAAATTATAGCCAGAGGGGATTATAGAGAGGGGGTGTTGGAAAAATGGGTCAATAATGGGCTCATAGAGTGCCCTGCATTCCTGCGGGTCCTGGAAATTAGGCTTAGAGGAATAAAAAGAAAAGAATCAAATATTTCTGTTACCAAAATTTTGAAATAAACCAACAGTGGAAACATATATTCATAGAATAACATCTGCATATGTTGTCTACATTATATACATAATACATTTTTAAAAAAAATGTTATTCAGACTAGAATTACAAATAAGATTGAAGTTCTGGGTACTTATTAGCATTTAACTCAAAGATCTATTTAGTTTACATTGTAAAATCCATTTGTCTATATTTCCCTCCTCTGGTGTCTACATGAATACGATCCAGAACAATGAATCTTAATTCAATCAGTTCAAAATTTTGTTCCAACCCAATATGAGGACTTTGTAATAACTTATAATTTTACCATTTCTATTTGGATAGATGTGCTCATATATGGGTTTTCCTGCGTAGTAGCAACCACAGTTGCAAAATCAAGATAAATAACAGCTGTGGTTGCACAGTGTCTAATTTCGTCATTACCACAAGTAGGAATAGAACCCTGAAATGTGTTGTCCTGTTCATTATAGATCCATTGGTATTGTTTACAACTGTTACATCTAAATATGCAATAACAACGACAAAATCTTTGACATCTATAGAGAAATGTTTTTTTACTAATTTGGTCCTTATCGATGGTGCCTTTTTATAGACAAATTGGGGTTTATCAGAGATGAATTGAC
The DNA here is from genome assembly GCF_032062135.1 of Pyxicephalus adspersus. NCBI lineage: Eukaryota > Metazoa > Chordata > Amphibia > Anura > Pyxicephalidae > Pyxicephalus > Pyxicephalus adspersus. Next base: position 50,423,869 of record NC_092862.1, on the reverse strand, counting down.
TAATCGTAGGATTGCACGTAAGTGTTAATCTCTTGCCCAACAATTATATCAAAGTTCCAGCAAAGTTATCTCTCCTGCACTGCTAGAAATTTGATTTATTTGTTAAAAAATAGCACTCCATCCAACTAGTGGTTTTAGTTCTGGCTTAAAAAAAATATATCAGAGCATAATCTGATAAATAATAATTTAAGTTTATACTCTAGTAAATACTTTATACCTTATGGTAGACTTTATATTTCCTTTAAGTTGTCACACTTCCGTCTTTCTCACGAAAGCGCTGACGCCTCTCTCCTGCGCATGCGGGCAGTTCTGACACTGGGTGCCTCTGTTTCCAAGCTTTATCAATTCGGTCCAATCCACTGGCCAATCAGAAATAAGCCCTGTCTATTTAGCTAGCTCACACGTTGCACTTAGTGTTTGTGCAACGTGTCTCTATTGTGTCGAGCCCCTAGTTCTGTGAGCTAGTTCCTGTTCACTTGGTGCTTAATTCAGTGTTTCCTCTGCCCAGCTCCTGCGTTAACACCTCGTTGTCCAGTCTGTTGGTTCCCAGCAAACTTCCCTGTGCTGTTCCAGTGTTCCTGTCTGTCTGTGGATATTCCTGAGTTACCTGTGCCTCCTGTTGCTTCCAGTGTCTCCTGTGTTCCCTGATCCCGCAGGGGCCCGTGTGTCACTGGTGTCTGTCTCCTATGTCCCTGGCAATTGACCCCTGGCATGTGACCAGACCTCTCTTGCTTGCTGCCTGCCTTGACCCCGGCCTTTCTCGACTATCCTTCTGCTTTGTGATTTTGTACCGTGTTTTGCCCACGTTGGTGTCCCCAAGGACCACAACCTGGCAGTAACCAGTGGCGCAACATCCCCACCAGGCTCTGGAGAAGACCTGGTTACTGCTTAGACTCTGCGCCTTGGCCCTTCTCAGTGCTCACACCACCTCTGTGCAAGCCGTAGCACCCCCTAGTGGTCATGTCTCTCCGTGCATGACATAAGTTAGTACTGCAGGGGAGTATTTTATGCCATGCGGCCTAATAATAAAGAGGATCAAGTAGGATGGTCAAAATTAAAAAAGATATTTTTGTTAAAGTTTTGGTGAACATGCTCATAAATGCTGTAAGCAGTTTTAGTTATTTGCAAAACCCCTAAATATAGTACTTTCACCAAATAATAAAGCTGTATGTAGTTTTACTGTAAATAAAATAAAGCCATAATGCATTGCGGGGTGAAATGCGTCGGGTAGGAAACCAATTTATTGCTGTAAATGTAACTTGATGTACCAAAAGATTATTACTTTATGACTTTATGATTTCAAGACCAGTGCACCAGTGTTAGCCTAGGGCTAGTGTAGATGATTACTGTCTAGTTTTTTAGGATGTTTAAATAAAATTTAGAGTTTTTTTAAACACACAAAACAAAAGCCCCTTTCTCTCTCTCACATTTCTTTCCTAGTTCCAATTCAGGTTGGGCAATTTGAAGTGAACTCTGTCTTTAAACTGTGGGTATGTGGAACCCACAGATTCTTTTCCTCTGATTTCAGAATTGTTTGACCGGATGCAGGTTGCCCCTCTTTTTACTAAGCGGGATCTGCGTGGAGCCTACAACCTCATCCGAAACAAAGAAGGAGATGAGTGGAAAACCACTTTCAACACTCAGGACTTTGTTAATGACATTTTCTGGGACCTCCTCTACACTTATTTTGTGATATACCTGGCTGATATAATAATCTTTTCCAGGGACCTTCTAACGCAAGTGGCCATTCCCACAAGGACTAAAAGCAATTCAAAGATTTCTTGGCTTGCCAATTACTATAGACAGTTTATTAGGGTTACTCTTCCTTTGGGGCTCCCCCAAGAAGGGGACGAAATGCAAGTTGTGGCCTTTGATGTCTTGAAGCAGGCCTTCGCATCAGCTCCTGTCCTAATGCACCCTGACCCAAGTAAGGCATTCTTTCTTCAGGTTGACGCCTCCGCTGTAGGGGTAGGGGCTGTTCTCTCCCAGCAAGGCACCTCTGGCAAATTGCATTTGTGTGGCTTCTTCTCGAGGACATTTTTGCCTGCAGAAAAGAATTACACAACAAGGGATGGAGAGCTATTGGCTGTAAAACTTGCACTGGAGGAATGGCTTCATCTTCTTAAGGGAGCTCTCTTCTCTGTCAGGATATACACAGATTATAAGAATCTCTGGTACCTCCAAACTGCCCAAAGACCTAATCCTTGGCAGGCTCACTGGGCCCTCATTTTCTCGAGATTTGATTTCACACTTACCTTTCACCTTGGGACTAAGAACACCAAGGCAGAAGCCTTGTATCACTCCTTTGATTCTGAGGATACTGAACCTGAACTTTCACATATCATTATTCCTTCCAGAATTCTGTTGGCTGCCCCTGTACGCTTGAAAAACAGTTTTCCTGGAAAACAATTTGTAAAAAAATCTCTCCGTCCCTGTATCCTTGCATGCCATCATAATTCTAAGGTTACTGGTCACCAAGGGCTGCTGGTAACTTTTGACTTCATCTCACGCCTGTATTGGTTGCCAACATTACTTCAAGATGCCAGAGACGTCATTGCTGCCTGCTCCAAATGTGCTCAAAACAAAGTCCCAAGAAGTTTACTATCTGGTCCACTGCTTTCTCTGCCTATACCTAAGTGTCCTTGGACCCAATTTTTCAATGGACTTTATCATGGACCTACCTCCATCATTGTTTTTCCAAACTGGCTTATTTTATTCTGTTGAAAGGGCTTCCTTCAGCTCCAGTCTTGGCTAAAATCTTCCTCCAGGAAGTGTTCTACCTCCATGGTGTTCCCTCCAGCATAGTCTCAGATCGAGGAGTTCAGTTAACATCTCGTTTTTGGAGGGCCCTATGTCATCTGTTAGAGATTCAGCTGGACTTCTCTTCTGCCTACCATCCACAGTCCAATGGTCAGACTGAAAGAGTCACTCAGTGCCTGGAACATTTTCTCCATCCCTATGTATCAGCCAGGCAGGACAGTTAACTACTTCCTTGGGGCGAGTTAGGCCTTTCTTCCTGACCTATGGGTGTCACCCTAGAATACCTCCTCCTATTCCTTCTGATTCAGAAGTTCCAGCTGCCACAGAAGTCAGAGCCAGCTTCCATGAAATCTGGGAAGTGGCTCAGAGAGCGTTTCATAAATCCTCTCTTCGCCACAAAAAAAATAGGCAGATAAAAAGAGGAGCCCTACACCTAGATTTGCACTGGGAGATAAGGTCTGGCTGTCTACCAAGCATATATACATCTTCAGGTTCCATCTCCCAAACTTGCTCCCCATTTTATTGGACCCTTCTCTGTTTTATTGCAAATTAATCAGGTGACCTATAAGTTGCGGCTGCCCACCAGTCTTCGGGTTCCCAACTCTTTTCACGTATCTCTCCCGAAGTCTCTTATTTTCAACCGTTATTCCCTCAAATCCCCTCCTCCTGTTCCTGTCCAGGTGGATTCTGAGGGAGGGTTTAAAGTAGAGTCCATTATTGATTCTAGACTGCTCAGTGGCAAACTGCAATATCTGGTCTACTGGAGAGGCTATAGTCCAGAAAAACAATCTTGGGTAACTGCTGTCTCCTTACCTTGCTTAAGGCTGCTCTGTCCAGGACTTGGAGGTAGAGGTGTCACCGGAGTTTTCCAGCTGATTTATATGCACCTGCTCATTCTGTCCCTGCCCAGCCTGCCTGTTAGCCTCACCATATAAGCAGTGTTCAGACTGACACTTCTTGCCTTTGCAATAGGTGTGTTTACCTGAGGCTCCAGCTCGTGTCTGTTTCTAAGTACTGATTCCCTGATTCTGACCTTGGCTTGTTTGACTTTGATTGTTCGCCGCCTGCCCTGACTTGGTCCTCCTCTGGTTTTCGAGATTGTCTATCGATTTGCTACTACGCTTCAGTTCTATCTGCAGTCAGCTGCCATCTGTGCCAGTGTATCTGAGGGCCGCAACCTGGGCGCCGTCCACAGCAAAGTCCATCACCCCCTGCGGGGTGCTCTGGATAACACTGGGCGGTTCCTTAGACTCTGTGTCTCAGGTCATACCTCCGCCAAACGTGCAGATTGCACTAATGGGTCCACTTCCCCATACTTGTGGCAAATCCGTGACATTCACCTGTAGCAAGCCCCCGCTGAGCCTTGGGAGACTGGTTGCATTTCAATGCTCACGGTTACCCGCATGACTTACTGCTCAAGGGATGGTGTCTGGGAAAGAGCTGGCAGAGGATCAGGGGCCCACGGATAAAGCAGTACAGAGATTCCAACAGAGACAAGTCCAGAATACAGAGCAAAAGGTCACACACAGGTAATCTGTCCACCAGACGAAGTACACAGGGGCAAACACAAGCAGAGTCTAGGTCATGGCAAAAGGTCAGTCCAGACAACATAAAGTCACAGGGTCAGGAACAGGCAAGGTCAGCAAGAGTAATCACACGAATACACACCAGCAGCATATTAGTCCAGCTTAACACTACAACAGGCACTGGTGACTGGGAGCAGGGAGGCTTTAAAGTCCCAGCAGCCAATGACTGTGCAGGATAGAGTCAGAAACTAATCTGCCTCTAAAATCCCCTTCAGCTGTGCACAGCATCAGAGTATGTGCTGGGGCTGCCGATAAAATACATCAGGCTGCACAGCTAAAAGGAAGCAGGGGCTGCTTCAATTTCTTTTATTTTCCTTGCTGGTGCAAGCAACATTGCACTTTATATTACATTTCTTTCTATGTGCAACTATTATTGCCAAACTTTAGAATTCTATTCAAAGCACATCCACTAATGAATAGATTTTAGAACTTATTGTCAAATTATGTAAATAGAAAAAATCATAGTTAGACAATAATTTTGGCATCTGGTCTGGTGACTGCATGGCTCATACTTATGGATTTAAAGAGGTTTAGATTTGTGACGTGAGCTGTTTATTCCTCCGTAATCTAAGGCCAAAGGTTTTTTTCCTGGAATTTCCTATGCCTTAAATAATGTGAACATTTTAATATTGAACAGCTCTTGAGCCTGTCTGCTCTTTTTAAAACTTTAACAAAAAAGGATTTTGCATAAAAATCTTTAGTGGAATGTCTTAAAGCAGTTCATGATTTTAGGTTAAGTAAAAAAAATCATGTAGAGACCCCCAATAGGCTAAATAAAAATTTGCTTGCATGGTAACAATTAATCTTGCTAAGTGAATACCCTATACATTGGAAGATCAGCTTGTTACATAAGGCATATAAGCCAACAAGTCAACAAGCAGCTTTTTTATGACAGTTTTAAAAAAAAATTAAAGTGACTTTGCTGTAAAAAAAGGACTGACCTTCTTCTGATAAATTGTGTAAACTGTCACTAATTACTTTATTTTAAGAAATGCTAATTGCCTAGATGTAAAAAGTTATTTATTTGCTTTTCAGTTCACACCTGAAACAGGCATGCAGATAACTGTGTGTGACAAGTTGTGTACCTATTAGATTCATGCCTGTGCTGCTTGATAATTCTGGACTAGTGGTTCAGAAGATATTAAAGACTAGGTTAGAAATGTCAGTTTGCATATTCTTAACCCCCCTGGCGTTCCAATTCTGTCTCTATTTTCATTTAAAAAGTGTTACATTTAAATTTATTTAAATTTATTTTACATTGTAGGCCTATAATTCTTAGGCATAACTCACCAAAATATGTACAATATGTAATAAATGTAATAATAAACTTTAAATTAAAAAAAAGTGTTAAAACAAGGGTGCATAAAAATACTAAAACCTGTAATATAACTTTACAGTAGCATGTATGTTATATATATATAATATAATTACATATATATTATATAAAGATTTCTTTGTATTGGATTCAATACAGTTATTTTGTATTGAATCCAATGCAAAATTATTTGAATTTCCAGCTGCGCCTCTCGCCCGCACAGACGCCTGCACTGACGTCACCGGGAAACCCCAGGGAACGTCTCTGCAGTTGCCGGCTGAAGATTGGAGGAAGAAGACATGTCCAGAGGACCTGCAGGGATGAGCAGCACGCTGTGGGACACTAAAGAAACAAGGTAAGTGAGGTTTTATTGTTTTTGGCGACCCCGGGTGTGATTTGGGATTACCGCTTTTTGCAAGTAAAATCCACCCCGAGTCACACTCAGGAATACCGCTAGGGAGGGTAATGAAAGGTTAAGTCTGTCTGCTGCAAATTTTTATCTTACTACAATTCCCACTAGATGGCAGTATTGTTTTGTTATAATTCTGACATGGGCAATTCAACACTTCTGAAGAAAGTTTGATGTGTTGGAGTTTGCAAGGCGACTTCAGAAATTTCAGAAAATAACTATCATATAAATTGTAGTTTATGCAATGCAAATTGGATCCAAGGCTTTGATTCACGCCTGTTCACAAGCTATTGATGAAAAACAGCCTAAATCTGACCTGCAACTGAGAAATTCTGCAAGCTGCCAATGCTGAACTCATTTTAAAGAATGCTAATTCTGGATGTATTCTGGCGTTCAATAGAGTCAGTCACGTACCTGAAACAAGCATGCAAATAATTGTGTGACAACACATATATTATTTTTATGAACATAATATATTATTTTATCTTTTCAAATGTTACTGATTTGTTTGATGGATAATTTTGATGAGCATTTTTGCCATTTAGCAGACACACAGAGCATAGCCATAAAACTATTTGATAGTGATTTAGAAAAGTGAGGTCCACGTAACTAAAGCATGAATTAAAGGAATTCAGAGGCATAAAGAAAATGGTCTTGGCTTCAAAAGCTTTGTAAGTACTTCAAAAAGTTTTTATGAAAATGTTACTACTCACAAAAATATGACAAAATAATTTTGTAAGATCATCCTTTTTATTTACTTTTATCTTGTTATTTTTGGTTGAAGCTCTGCTTTAGGAATCCTGTTTAGGAAACAGATCTCTCAGTTTTTACCAAGGACAGGTCAGTTTTCACTTTTTTCTGGTTACCATTTGTAATGTTTTTAAACTACGTCCTGTTTGCTCCTAGAGTCCCTTTTAAAGTCAACAAGAAAGATATTATTACACAGTATTTATATAGAGCCAACATATTACACAACACTGTACAAAGTCCATAGTCATGTCCCTTAAGGGGCTCATAATCTAATGTCCATACCATAGTCACATGCCATTAATACAATCTAAGGACAATTTTGACAGGAAAACCCACACAAACACAGGGAGAACCTGCAAACTCCATGCAGATAGTGTCCAGACTGAGATTCGTCCCTGGAACCTAGCACTGCAAAGGCAAGAGTGCTAACCTCTGAGACATCATGAGACATGCTGCCCAAGGATCAGTCTATTAGAAGGACAAACCTTCACGATAAAAAATATGTGCAGACATTACTTGGCATGTCCAAAAACAGCATTTCTTTTATTCTCATCTGTAGGAAGATTATGCTGAGGCAATGTCAAGTTGAGCTGTAAAAAGGCAGCAAGAACACTGATGAACAGCAAGAAGCATGAGAAAAGATATTTGCTTAAAAAAATCAGTGTATAACCCACAATCAAAATCATAATACAGGTAGAATGCCTGTGGTATAATAATGCAAACAAAAAACAAAACAAAACAAGGTGCTGTCTAACTCCATGGATATAGAGGGTAGAGATCCAAACTGCAAATTTGTAAAATATAGGTATCAACTATATACAACAAATACGAACAACAGACAGATATTACACATAAAGGGCCTTATTTTTTTAAAGTTCTTTAAGACTGGAGAAGACAGGCTATCATGGGAGAACCTGTGGGATTCAGCAAACCTGGAATGGATGTGTTTTAGGATTGAAAACATTTGCCAACTAATAGCAGATGAGTTTCTTGAAATCCATTCTAGGATAGCTGGATCACCTATATTCTCCATCTTTTCCAGTCTTTGAGAGCTTTAATAAATCAGGCCCAATACGTGCAATGACAAGCACACTTTAATAACAACAGGCCAATATTGATCAAAAGCTTATATGAACAAGAAATATCAGATAACAATAGTGGACAGATACCAATAATGAGCAGATACAGTAAGTTGCAATGGCACCTGATGCTGAGCTATCCTCTCTTCTCAACCACTCCACCCCCTGATCACCCTTTCCTCTGGTTTACTAAAGATCCCCAAGTCTGGAGAAGATAGACTGTCATGGGTAAAGCTGGGTGATTCAGTAATAATTTGCTATTAGTTGGGAAATATTTCAATATTTGACCAGATCCAGGTTTGGTGGGTCACCCAGGTTTTCCTGTTTTGGTCTTATATCTCCAATCTTAAAGAGCTTTAATACATCAGACCCAATTTGTAGCAAATGAAATGGCCAACAGGCTGAGTAGCATTCTCATGCTTATTATTATTTTAGTAGTATTTCCAAAAACGGTGCTGATATTTGCATTATTGCAAGCAATAGTATAGTTTTTCACATCAATATATGAGGATTCAACCCACCTAATAAAAAAAAATGTTGTGTACTTTTTAAATAAAAATGGCGTTATTTCTAGCTCAAAGGACTTTAGTCAATGTCCTATTACTCTTGGATTCTTCTAAACTGATGTCCAAGAGATCAGAAATCAGACTGAAAGCGAAAATCTGCCAGTGTGTACTAGCTTTGAGTCCCTCTTCTGCCGGGAAATTCTGTCACCAATAGCAATGTTCACTTCTTTCTTTTCTGACCCTCCCTATTTTTTTCTGCTGCACAGTAAACTTTTACCACTCCACTCAGTCCACACAGAGAACTGCACTCACACCAGCTATCGAGTCACATCCAAGCATCCCTACCACTCATTTCTGTTCAGATGTGGTAGTGGTGCAGGGGAGGTATTAACATGCATTCATGAGTGTTGAATGAAATCCTCTAGAAAGCATTTGCAGTGTGGCTGAGTTCTTCTTCACACATTACATAGGATAATGGGTCATCTGCTGTACTTTAGAACTATCATGGTGTCACAGGGTGGGATGGTGGACCCTCCATATCACCATCCCAGTTGGCAGAGACATACACGGGGTGCAGATTCTAAGCAACAGCCAGGCTTCTCCAGGAGCCTCTAGAGGTGAAGATGTTAGGCTATTGGCTGATGCCAGGTTGTGGGTCCTGTGCATGCAAAGGCTGGCGACTACTGACAGATATGGGCAAAGCGTGGTGCAGGAATATGAGACAGGAGCATGGTCAGACAAGCCAGAGGTCAGGGCATGTGGCTATCAGGAGTAGTCAAAAGGGTAAATCCAGGGTTGGTAAAAGGAGACACAGGTAAAACTGGAACCTGGGAACAGAACCAAGAAGAAGTCTTTGCTGAGGCAGCTTCCTGTTGACAGGCACTTCTTTATAAAAGGAAGTTCATGCAATAGATGGGGCCATGTGACCTGCAGACATTCTAACCCACCCCCAGATGGAGTGCTGGAGAAGAATCAGCTCACATGGTGTTCACATGTCTGCCAGCAGGGGGGGTGCATCTATGGAACTCTCTAGTTCCCTGAGGTAAGGAGGCAGCTGGCAGAGAGTAACATGACCTAGACCAGGAAGTGAGCAGGGACTGAGATCCCTGAGCAGAGTTGGTGCTGGCAGCATGGGAGTGCAAGGTTGGTGACACTGAAGAGGGCACAGATACTCTGATCTGTGACAAGAACAAAAAAAACCTTCACTTTTTCCCTTATCTACCCTACTCTTGGAGCCAATAGGTCCCTTCATCTAATCATTTGTGCCTGCACCCCTTCCCCACTCTGAACGCCACAATTGCTTTCCTCTCTGTATTTGTGTTACTACAGTCTATACCTCTCCACAGTTACAGCACACTGGGCTGCTCAGGAACTCTACTCCTAACACTGTGCCTACACAAACAACTGCCAAAAGTGTGCCCCCCCTTTCACCCCGCAATACACCTACATTCCTCTCTACCATGTCAACCCCCTCACTAATACACCCGCATGAACCTCCCCCACTCAACTCACTCCACCACCCTAGCCATGCCTATTCTGGAATGGGCACAAATTTGTTAGTAGACATAATACCAGAAATAGCAGTTAAGCAGAGTTGTAGGAAAGCCTTTAGTAACATACAGGCCATGCATAAAACCTATTCATAACTGGGAGACTTTTTACCCCAATAGGGAACTCCCCTTCTTAAAGCAGAATTACAGCCTGGCAAAACATAGAGTAAATCTCATTGTAAAATATTACAATACCAAAACAACCTATTGCTTGTATAGGTATCATAACTGCTATTGTTCCAAAGTAATGTCAGCACTATTCTGCAAATGACAAAGTGGAATAGTGCCCAGTGCACCTAAATTGCCTGGTTACTGTAGGTTGTATCCTATTTAGAGAGAGAATTGTGCATTTAGGTACTTAGTTCACTTGTCCCTGCAGTCTTCCTATTTGTTTACACAGCAACTAGAAGCTTATCTTCATCTTTCCATACATCAAGGAATCATCTGTCTAACTGCAGGTATCTAAGTTACACCATGTAAAATGATCATTGGGCTGTATTACATTTGTTTTTTTGAGGTTCATTCACTGCAATAAACATTAAAGAACGAAAGATTTTAATTATAAGGTGCAGCCTGGGTAAAAAATAGTTTTTCTTTTGACCCACCAAAAGGCCGATGGCAAATTAATGCAATGCAATTTGGGCTGCAATTGCAATATCAGCTGAGTATTTTATTTTTGTTTTTTAAAATTTTCTACAGTTTAATTCTAAGTACTGGATAATTCAGGTGAAAATTATGTTCTGATCTCGAAAACATTCTTAAAAAAAAAAAGAAAGAAAGAACACATTCTCATCACATTTTTCCAACCATTCATCAAAAACAATGTTCAACCTCCTATGGTGATGATTATAACCGTTATAATGATGTTCTAATAAACACAAATCAGCTTCCTACTTTCTAACTGTTCATTTTTTCAATTTTGTTCCCTATTTGCATAAGTAGAAGACAAAATGCAAGAAACATCCCTCATTTCTTAATGCGAATAGAAAATCAATCTGTGCAAAAGAAAAGAAAAATGCTTCTTAAGTAACAGAGTGAAAATGTATATATTCTGCTTCATACAAGAAGCCTATTTGGTATGCTAAATTAAAGTTCTGCTGGTTAATTCTAAAACAAATTTTGTTTTTGTGAGGTTATGAATATTTCTAATGTTCCCAATGATACTGTAACTGAATACATATAGGAGGATAACTAAGTCAGTAGTTAAGAAGACTAAAGCTACGTACACACGGCAGATTTTTATCGCCCGATAATCGGCATCGGCCAATTATCGGGCGAAAATCTTCCGTGTGTACAGTCGGTGTCGTCCATCGTCCGGACGACCGACCTGCCGGATCCACGGACGATGGACGACAGCCGATAGTAATGAAAGGGAAGGGGAGAGCGCGCAGCAGGGTGCCGCTCCGTCGCTCTCCCCCTCCCCTCTCCATAGAGCATGAACGGTGCTGTATGTACAGCATCGTTCATGCATCGTGCACTCCCTTGTCGTTGGAAAGGATCGTGAAAGATCCTTTCCAACGACAAAAATTGCAAGTGTGTACGCAGCTTAAAGGAAATGTGGTTAAAGAGATAACCAAAAGATAAGCTACATAAGTATGTATGTCACCTGGCTGGCTGCACAGTGTTGCATATGTATTAAAATCACATATATAGATGAGCAAAATTATCTGGGTTCAGTTTGATACAGATTTACCAAAATCTCAAACTAAAGCCTTAAAATCCTGTTGTATTCCTTGAGGTTGAATCTTGGTAATAAATTGTATTTTTAATGCTAAAAGGCATTGTAGTGAAAAGAACATTAGGAGAGGGGTACCACTATGGGGGGCATATATTAAGACAATGCAAGAAATAAAAAAAAACAGTATTGCAGGGACAAGGTTTTTTAAAGCAGCTTAACAGGCGATATAGAACATGCACAAATCCTTTAAATACCATCATTTGAGGATGCCCTAAAATTGTATATGTTTTTTTTTCTGTTTTTCTATTTTAGGCATAGAGTTACTTTATTTCATCCAGAACCTAATTTTAGCATTTAGTTTGAGTGGCTAGAAAAAAGAAGGCAACCATTTTATTCCTTTTTTTAAAAAAAATGGTGTTGCATCTGAAAAAACATGTCCTGCATAATATTCATATAGTCCCTTATTCAGCTATGCAGCCTTGGTGGCTTCTTCCATGAATGAGCTGCAATGTTGAAGGCAAGGGCTTCCTCCCCTCATCCTGTCTCTGGAAATGGATGTTTTTGGAGTGGCTTAAGATGCTGTAAGATTCATTCTGGCTTCAAGTCACAAATACATTTTGTGACAAGTTATTTAGTGAAATACCCCTCTACCTTGGGAGGTGCGCCCTGGGAGTGTTGAGCAATGTTCAGACAAAGTGGGTCAGTGTGAAGTTGGTAACCTAACAATACTTCAAACTTTTCTAAACTCAGTCCACTTAGTTCAAGCTTTGACTTGCCCGATGATATTATGGTGGACAATTTGGAACATGCTTACTGCACACGCAGTTGTTCCTCAGGCACCCATCTAGTTATTGTCCAGACATCCACAGCTGCACATATGAGAACTTAAGAAGTGAAGCAGAGACAATTTGAATTTGCAGATTTTAATGAGGTTGAGTGGACTTGGCTGGAACCACGTAAGGCACAAGGGAGACATGCTGCAATTACCTATTCACTCTATTGGGTCCACAGCCCACCTAATGCACTCATATTAAGACACCAGGAAGAGCCATCATGGAGTGGATTTTACAAAACACAAGTTTTGGAGATTTTTTTTAAGGAGAATTTTTCTGTGCACCATACCAAATCCTAATTAACAAGAAGTAGGTTGGTTAAGTCCGTAATAGTATTTCAGCTTAACAGAATTTTCCTAAGTTGTGGTAATGGATACAAACAAAATGATTTGTATGATTTATAAAAGCAATTTTTACTCTAAATCAAATGTATTTCCAAATGACTTAACACAAAAAAGTGTAATGTTCCCAATGAGTGCATTGGTACAATTCTTCTGTTTTCCTACCAACCTCTCTTAACTCATTGCAGTTCAGAAATATTAGGTGAATATTTAAATATACAATTTCACTGTGTTGCTGTGGCTAAATTCACAAATCTCAAACATCGAAAGTTCAGGCTGAACCTAAAGAAGTTTTAAGCTCAAACCTGTTTCCTAATTACAAGTCTAACCTGTGTTAGCTGTTTTCCTAGAGAATCCTTTTGAATGGAAGAATTGATATCTTATAAATAAACCTGCTATTTTATGGGGGGTGGGGCACATCAAGACGTGTGTATTGGAGCTAAGCAGTACTCTGAAAGATTCAGTTTTGTCCAATACCTCCTAAAAGCAAGGGGGTCATTTCCTGTGTGTAGAAATTCCTGCATCTTGAGCCTCCTTATATATCTGCAGTGCAAGATCATCAAATTAGTCCCAAGATTAGAAATGAGATTTACTGATGTAATTTCTCTTTTTAAATATTGCTCCTCTAGTCAACAGGTCAACAGGCAGCAGCTTTGACATGCAGGAGCCAAGCACTGCACCTTCTCTTGGATGGCTGCCTCCGCACAGAGAAACAGTTTCGAACAAGATGGTACATCACGGATTGGGAAAAGATTAAGTGAAGGAAGCCAAGGCTGGTCCTCTTTATGTTCTTTTCAAATAAGTATCTTAAAAGACCTAAAGCAGAAGTCAACTGAGAAAAAGAAAAACTCACTCACCTTTACCTTCAAAGATCTGTTGATTGGGTGCCGCCATCTTCTTTACCCTTCTTCTTACGTCACCCAATCTTGCACTGCACAAATTCGGGCATGCGCAGAAGGGGCAGCCAGAAGGGGGTTTTAAACCCCCTCCCCCCAAAAAAGTCTGTCAACTCTTTTATGTAAAGTAAAATTTTACCTCAAGGTCCGCTTTAAGCCCTATGTTGATTAGGAGACATTTTGCTTGAAATGTAGTGGGGAAGGCCACCAATGTTCTTTAGGTTGTGCAGGTCATGGGTTTTCTATTGTGTTAATATGTGCATTAATAAAGTGGTACTAGAAGGAATCCAGGTAATATAGAACACCTCACTCATTATCCAGAGAGGAGGTATGTGGTAGGATGTAGAGTATTTTAAATATTTAATATAACAGTTGAACAATGTAAATGTGTTAAATTTGAAGAATTAAATAAATAACACTGGGGAACACATTTTTGGTTGAGTTAGATCTTACACTTGTTTTTTAATAATTTTTGGGTGGTGAATCCAGAAATGACCCCAGTTTTTTGCTATCACATCCAGTTGTTATGATACAGGGTACCCTCCATTTTTGTCAAAAAACATACAAATTTTACACACAATGAAAAAATAATGAAATAACCTAAATTTACTGTTTGTTTAAATGTCTTTTTTTTAATACAAAAGATTTATTGTTACTCTATGACAATTTTTTTTACAGTAAAACATTTGAAAATTAATCCGGTAAGCGGTTAATCAAATCTTCATATGTTGGTGGAATTGTTTACCTTGCTCCTCACTGACTGCACCAAGGTTTTCCAGGAAGTTGGCATGGGGTCTATGCAGAACATGCACCTTGATGCTCATATTGCAAGAGTTTCTGGACAATTTCTGTGTAATTATTTGCTTGTGTGTTTCCAAAAAAGTCCCAGAAAATGGCATTGAATGATACCCAAGCATTCCTTTCAACTTTTGACATTGTCCTGATGAAATGTTCATTTTTGATGAGCTGTCGAATCTGTGGGCCATCAAACACATCGGCCTTTATTTTTTCAAATGACAGGCTAGAAAATGCCAAAGTAAGGTACTTGAAACAGTCTCCTTCAGTTGGCAAAGCTTTAACGAACTGCTTCATCAGACCCAGTTTCATGCGCTGAGGCGGGAAAATGACTCAATGCCCCTGATTCATCAGTAAAATCCGCTCTCGCTGGAAGCGCGAAAGTACGCGCGGCCATCGATCGCGGATTACCGCGGTCCGGACTCGAGTGTGCGCGTACACTCGCCTCACT
>NC_092862.1:50236369-50404952 GCF_032062135.1 Pyxicephalus adspersus | reverse complement strand
CAAACATTTTTTTTTAGGGCTATGGGTAATGTGTGTGCCATTAGAAAGAATGATTTTTTAGGGGACAGTGACTTTTAATACAAGCTCGCCAGTGTAAAGCTGCCGGAGATGCGCGGCTCCGGCCGCGATCTTTTTCAGTTGCTGAATAGCGCGATCGCGTACGATTTCGGATCGCGAATACGAATGCGCGACCGATAATCCGATTCTGCTTGATGAATCAGGGGCAATGACTTTCTTTATGTTTGCATATTCTTCACAAAGAGAAACTGAATGGCCAATTGGGACTGACTTAAGTATATTGCCATTGTGAAGGATGACACACTTTAAGCTCCGCTTTGAGCTATCGATGAATAGTCGCCTTTCATTTGAGTTATAGATTGGAATTCCCATTCCTCCATTAAGCCAGGTATGTTATGGCAATACACAAAGCCACTGTCAGTTCTAAAGTACTGCAGAAATGCAAATTCTCTGGTTCAAAAGTACTTTGTTCCTTTTTCAAGTAAGTTTTTCACACGCAGTCTTGTTGCAAGGAGTTCTGAAGCCTTCTTCGATAGTCCCAAATCATGTGCCAAATCACTCAACTCATGTTGATCAAATCCCTTATGAACAGAGTCCTCTTCAATTTCAAACTCCTTTTCATTGTTGTCACCTAGCTCATCACCTTAATCATGTAGTGTAACCATAGGTATACCAAATGGCATCTTATCACGTGTTTACTTTGTCCACGTCTGTAAACCGTGGACACACTGTTTGCACACCTTATGAGGGGCCCAAGACTTATCTTGATCACCAAGTTTAATTTTGAAATATGTTTAATAGGCCTGCTCTACAAATGTGCTGATGTTCGCCCTTTGACTGGGAATGGTGAAACTGCCACAGATATAACAAAATGAATCAGGGTTGTTTAGGCACTTACAACGAGAAACAGCAGAGCCAGACATGATCTGAAAGAAAGGAAATACGTGTGTAAGCAGAAAAATAAATTTTTCTTATTCAATACGTAGAGCAGCCCACAACCTCTGACCACGCTGTCTTGCGTGTTAATGAATAGCCTATACAAATCCACGCTAAAGTAATCGCACTAATATAATGCAGTAGAGAAAAAACCTGACATGATAGAAGAAAACTAACTGCACTTTCAGAATCAGCATACCTATTTTAGTGTAAATAAGCGTAATAATAATAATAAGTGTAAAAATTAAAGTCAACAAAAAATTTGTTCAAAATTGTTACCCAGTGTAATCAAATTATCAGGTTTAAAGGTACAAAAATATATCAAATATTTGGTTATTAAGAATGGCGTAACTGTGTTTTTTTACTGTGTTTGTTATATTGTAGTACATCTTAGTAATTTTATTTAACAATCACAACCAAAGTTTGGTGGTGGATTATTGTAAATTTATTTTAATTGATTTTAAATCAAGCAAGATTTCAATATAAAGTTGTGACACATCAATTACACCTTTCAATCTAGCAAAAAAAGCTTTTTGCTATTTGTTAATTAATTATAGCTGACATGTACATTACCATGTTACGTTATTTTGTCAGATATAACAATAATATTTAGTTAATTTATGTGTTCTCAGCCTTTCATTACAAGAGCAATTTGCATTTTATTGCTTTGAATTGTGCAACATGTACTGGGCATATGTGCAAAATGCAAACTGCAAGGACACCTTGTTCTTTTTACATTTATAAACTGATCAATTTATATCTTAGCAACCTACTCCACAACTCTTCATTATATTTCTTTTAGAATGGTGACCTTTTTATAATGCCTTCAGTATGAACTGAAAAAAATTTGTTTTCTTTTACCTTAGCATTGTCACATATTTTTATAGGCACTTAAATATAGGGCAGGATTGTAATTTTAAAACAAAACAAATAACATTTAAAGTAATTGCTTCTGTGGAATAAAACATTTCCTGAGTTAAAGGAATTATCAATTGATTTATGCTAGAAAACAATGTTTTTTTTTGCTTTTTTTGCCACTTTGAGTAATTTTAGCTATTGACAGATTTTTTGTACCTTTTGCAATAGTAACACACAAAAAACATAGGTGCACTTTTAAAGCTTTTAGTTCTGCTCTTACATGTTCACTGTAAAACTTGCCCAGCCAATACAGCTTTTCAAAATCTTTTTTAAACTTGCAAGGACCCCAGGGGAAAAGAAGACTTTGGCAAGAAGTTACCAAGAATATTTCCTATAAACAACCCTTTTTAATATGGCATTTAACCTCCCTGGCGGTAACCCCAAGTGTGGCTTGGGGTGAATTTTCCATAATCGGGGTAGAATTGCCAGGGAGTTTAAAAGTCCTACCTGGTTCCCACGTTCCAGCAGCGTCCTCCAGCCGTGCCCGCGGCGTCCTCCAACGATGCCTGGCATCTTCTTCCCCTGGACGGCCACGCATCTGTGTAACTTGCCAATGCCCAGCCGGCATCTGTGTCCCCGGCTTGTGAACGTTGGGGACGTGAGGCCAGAGGAAGCAGATGCCAGCCGGACATCTGCTCGCGAGTGTGTGGCTGGGAGGTGGGACCAGGCAGGAAATTAAAATGCTAAGTATTTTTAATAAATGTACTGCTTTTACATTTAAAAATACTTAATATTCATACTGCCAGGGAGGTTAAGGGTACTATGAAAATGGAGTTAAACTTATTTGGGACAATATCCATAGGCTTTGGTCTTTTAAGCATTTGTAAACCCTTTTACAGACCTCCATAAAATATATATCCAGAACATCAATTATTAGTATAATTAGGATGCTTATTCAATTAGGAGTGGCCTTCCTTACTGAAGTGAGTAGACTAAATGGAAGGTAATCAGCTAGGAGTCTGGAAAATAAGTTCAAAGTAAATCCAATAACCTAGATCAGTGGTCCCCAACCTTTTGAAGCTGATTATATTACCTAAAGAACTTGTTAAAAGGAAAACTAATTTTTTTTTTAAAAGACATTGTCAAAACTTAAACTTGTTGCTTCTTTGTAATACATACTCAATGGTTTTCTGTACATTTTGGCTGCACAGATTTCTCAGTTCCTTTATATGTGTTTGGCTCACTACTTTTCCCCAGTGTACTGAAGAGTGTACTGAATTAGGTAAACGTTTAGGCTTCTTTTGCAATAGGAGCTTAATTTGAGATATTCTCAGAGGAATACAGATGTGGCTGCTTTACTCACTGCAAAACTGATTTTTGTCAGGTTAGAACAAAGGAAACAAATAGCTATTTCTTCAGTATATAAGGTATTAGTCTGCAAAATATTTTTTACCCAAAATAATTTTTAAGGTATAGTTTTATATTTCTCTCACATTTGCTAAGCACATAAAAACCATCCTACAACAAAAGGTATTTGCATATTTGACTTCTGTCACAAATCCCAAAAAGGGTGTATTGCTTATTTTAGGAAAGTAGGCAGAAAAATGCAAATCATTCATTCATGCTTTTTGGCCAACCGTACATCCAAAACTACTAGCTTATAGATTAGATATAATAATAGAATTTAGATAATTATTTCAAAGTGCGTGCAGTTGGTTTAAGCTCCCAGACCATTGTTATTGCAGTACATTTAGTATCTGTGAAAGCAAAAGTCAAAATATAGACTTTGATTTTTTTTCTTATGATAGGTTTACTTTAATATAGAACTTAATGATTAAAGTATGTGAAAAAAACACTAAAACTAGCTCAATTATGAAATATGAATATAATTAAAACATCTATAGAAAACCACTTTATTACTTGTGACATGTGTTAGATAATTAGTCCAAATTGCTATTCATTTGCAGCAGCTGCTAGATGAACAATACTACATTATACATCATTATTACTAAATGTAATGTACATCCTGTAATAAATGAATATATATATATATATATATATATATATATAGATAGATATATATTAGGATCGGATCACAATGGCTAAAATAAAAGATCTAAATTAGAAAATCAATGCAAGACTTTTTCTGAATACAGGCATAAAAAGATTGTATAGAACGAAGATGGTTATAATAACTAATTATTGCTGTAAGCATTATACTAACAGATTTAACCAGATGGACAAAGCTTGCGTGCAATGTTTGTTACCTAATGTTGCATATTAGATGATGGGGACAAAACAAAGCTCAATACATATAACTCAGTATTTTCCACTAGAAAAGAAAAATTGTTGGCTTTGCAAATACTTCCCAGTAAAAGTATCTGCACTTATAAGTAATGGTTACATCGATTTATAAAGTACATATTTCAAGCAAACCGTCTGTGCCTCCCTTTGTGGATGCTTTTTAAAAGTGTGGATTGCAATATGTCAAATTCATAGTAAAAATATTTCCAAGAAAGTGAACATCAAAGAAAAGAAATGGTAATCTGTTGGGCAAAGGCATCAAAGCTCTAATTTGGAACAAATAACAGAGAAAGAAATGGAGTCCTAATATGTAAGGCTGCTTTCACAATTACTTATTTGCAAGGTGATGACTAGCTAAAAAACATGAAAAGGGCACTGTTAAGTCTTTTTTTGATCTTATATGTTTTTTCTAAAAATTATTTTAAATGTATATTAAAGCTCAGCTGAACTTTCAGTTTAAAAAAGTAAACTACATTTCCAATCCATCAAAACAAGTGTACTAAAAGTTCTAAAGAGCTCTCTATTTAGCACGGAGAGAGGAAAATGTATTACTTACTGTAATTATCCTTTCCTGTCAGCACACGACAAGTTAATCTCTTTCCACTCCCACTCTCAGGATCTAACTAGATAAGTTCATGGAGGTCCATACCCTGGTGTTCTGTAACTAACCCTCCTCAAAAAAATTATTATTTGTATGCAAACATGGAGCTTACCAGGAAAGGAAAATTATGGTAAGTAATACATTTTCCTTTTTCCTGACCGCTCCATGTCAGCTCACTATGGGAATTAAGTAGCACAACCAGGTAAATTTAAAAATACTCAAAACTCACAAGTAACTACTAACTAACAGTAGTTAAGGCTGCCAATTCAATGCAGCAATGACACGGGTAATGTGTGAGCAGGAGACTAGGTTGCTGTCTTATAGTAAGTGTCTAATGACACTATAATGCTGCACAGGAAAAAGGCATGCTATAAACTGTGACCCTGAAAAGAATTTCCAATCATTTGCTCGAATACCTATGCCGATAGTTCAGACAATCTAGGAGGTACTGAAACCTTCTTATTCTTTGGTAGCCTGCAAGGAAAAAAAAACGATTTATTCACATACTGTGCCATTGGCTGACATAATACAGGTTAACACACCTCTGAGCCACAGATGGAGTTTGTGTGAAGATTTGTTGCTTAACTTTATCAAGTACTATACCATGCCCAAAGGGACCAGCAGCAGGGCTCCCCTCACCTGGACAGTGGACAGCCAAAGATTTACTTCAGATAAGTAGGGGGCTACACCAGTGCTGGGAGTACATAGGAGAGAAAAAGAAGTAACATTACAGAATAAACTGCCTTAATTTTATCAAGTTAGGTCTTGATAGTGGGAGTGGAAAGTGGTTAACCCGCTGTGCTGACATGGAGCGGTCAAGAAAAAGAGGTTTGCTCATTGGAGAGGTCCAGTTCCGCAGAGACACATCTCTGCAGAAAAACCACTACTTTCAAACAGAAAGCAAGGGTCCTTCTCTAAAAAAAAGGAAAAAAAAAAAGGCTGCAAGATTTTTCTTTGAACATGAAGTGTAATACATTTTTCTGAATTCAAAGTTTGATTGAGCTTTACGAATTACATTGCCAGGTTAAAATCTCAGCGTTTAAAGAGCTGAAAAAGCCCACGAGTTGAAATGTATGAGGACATTTAGTGCATTACATGTTCTGTATTTCACTGAATTGGCTGTAGGCAGAATTACTTATTTCTTTCCTAGATGGAAACTCCATTAGGGTGGGTAATTGATGGCCTCTACAAGTCAGCATAGACACCTACTGTAATAGGTATTTAGTGATCCCCCTCTCTATATTTCTCTTGCTCTCTCATACTCTCTGCAGCTCCAATCTTACCGCCCACAATTTGATTTTCTTTTTCACATTTAGATGTACAGAGTGTTTTTGTATATATGTATAAACCTGAGCAAAATGAACTGTGGATGACATATTTAACTAATAGTTATTCTTCAGTGTTCAAGATAGATATACAATGGTACATTAGGTTTTTAAATACTGTAAGAATGTTCCTATTTACCAGCTCAAAAACAATTGCAGAGAATAAATGCATATTCTAATGGAAATTCAACGGGACTTTTATGCAGGATGTGGGGGACACAGCAAAAAAGGCACTTTTGAAGTGAAACTGCTTGTAAAGTACAGTATGGATATGACAAGGTAGAGTGGTAGCAGAAGGTACTCCCATGGAAAGAAGCCTATTATGCCAGCATGGTGTAGTATGCAGGTGGTGATAGACTGAAGTAGGGGAAAAAACATATAAGTGGATTTTATTGTTAAAGCAAAGAAGTGTGAGGATAGAAGGGGACAGAGAAAATGGAAGGAACACTTGTAGAGCAGAATTGATTTCAGAGTGGAGTGCAGCATGCATGCAGGTGGTAAGAGACAGAAGTAATGGAAGGAACACCTGTGTAGCTGAGCTTATTGTCAGAGTACTTTCAATAAAGAGTATATTAATCTACTAATTTCTAATTGCTTTCTTTTTCTAGATCTGTCTTCATAATTCCATTTTATCTGTCCTCCCTATGCATTTAACTACTGTTTAATACCCCTTGGTTCATTCAGCTTCCAGTACCACATGCACACTGATGAAACCCTCATCTGCCTTTCTGCTCCTGGTCCTTCTTCTTTAATATGCCCAAGTGTCTTGTAGCCATCTCCTCTTTTATGACACACGAGTTCTTACAATTTGACATGGAAAAAAAAACTTGTGTTTTCAATAACCACCTCCTGTCAACACAAACTTAATAATATCTCAAGCATTCACCCTTTCCTTTCACAGGATACAACAAACTTGCTGGTGCATCCCCTCATCATTTCTCACATCCATTACTGATATCATCCTGAACTGATTGATACCACTCTAACCCATTCAATCCAACTCAAGGTAAAACTAAGCTATAGACTTCTACAGTGCTACTCATTTAACATTGCTTAAGTAATTCCTGAATTATTTCTAAAATATGCCCTTCTCTCCCAAAATAAACTCCTGCTTTTGTCTACCCTGGAACCTTCCACAAAATCCATATTCAGGACTTCTCTCTGCTCTCCTCTGGAACACAGTTCCACCAAATTCATCCAGCACTCAAAATCTTCTAAAAGCCCCAAATTAAACCTTACCTTCTAATGTAAGCATATAACCTTATCAATTATATATTTTCCAAATACCGTTCCAAGTTGTTCTAACTCTACTAGCCAACTAGTGTACCACAACTTAACGATGCCATTCACCCTGTATTTCACCCCTTATTCCTTTAGACTCCTCTTTTCAGGCCTACCCCTCTAAAAATTTTACAGCATTGCTGTACAATGCCTTGTTTTTTTCTGATATGTAGCTTCTACTGAATATGAGGTATAACTAGTATCTGCATTACCCATGTGTATACAATATTATTGTGTGCATGTTTGTGCATGACTGTAAAATTATAAAGGACAACGGAATATGCTGGTATTTTAAATATCTATAATAATATTATTGCTCTTTTAATCAGGAAGGGGGTGGAAAGTTGCCAGGGATAAAATTAGACTAAACTCAAAAATAAAGAAATGCTAAGAGTCTGGAAATATTGGAAGGAGGAGTCATGCTGCATCTCTACTGCTAAAAGTATTTTAATTTTACCTATCAATGTCAATGTTTTATTTACATGTGCTGTATATTGCACTTTCATTGATTTATGCTGGCATCTGAAAGACTCTAAGAACAGTCTAAGTACCATGGACAATGAAACTTATATATATATATATATATATATATATATATATATCTTGTGAGGGGTTTCGCTCAGGATCGCCTTTGCTAGGGTCAAAGGACACTTGTCTGGTTCATCCAACTCAGATCACACACCGAGGTATCAATTTTAAGCTGGCTTGCAGCCACCTTTATTGAAGCTTGCGGATAAAATAAAAAAGCAGCAAAAGAAACCTTGCCTGTCCGGCACTTACTATACATCAAGACATCCCTCTCTATCAGCTGGAGGGCTTCTCCTTGTCAGCTCAAAACTAAGCTTTCAGCAACCTTCTGCTCACTCTTTAGCTCACTCACCCAGACTGACTTTCTGAGTCTCTCAGCTGAGCTCCCTCACATAGCGACTGTCTGTGTCTCCAAAGAGAGCTCTCTCACACAGTCCACCTGGCTGTGTCTCTCCAAATAGAGCTGCACTGACACAAACCCCTGTCTGTGTCTCTCTAAGCCAAGCTGAGCCCGCACAGACCCCTGTCTGTGTCTCTCCAAGTTAAGCTGAGCCCGCACAGACCCCTGTCTGTGTCTCTCCAAGTTAAGCTCCTGACTGAGCTCCTGGCTCTATGTTATATCCCCACCCTCAGTGCTTATTTATTAATTATCTCCCAGGTGAGAGTCTTCCACCTACTGCTTCACACAGGAGAGGGGAGAGGAATCTTGGGCAAATATACCTCACATAAAAGAGGAATCCTGGGCAAATATTTCTCCCTTCCACCTCCAATCCTGCCTTGGTGTCACAATATATATATGTATATATATTTATATATATATATATATATATATATATATATATATATTTATACATCATCAGTTAACACCCAATGGCCTAAAATGATGCAAAAAGAACCATGCAGTGGGAGTGTCAGATATGGCAGCTGGGGGGAGTCTGCATCACACAGTGCTCAAGCAGGGTATATATTTCGGGTATGTGTACAAAAGCACACCAATTGCACAGTGGTTTAGTTTGGTTTTAATCCTGTATGAACATTGAGAACAGTTCAGCAATTTGTGAAACGTCTGTGCCAAAAAGGGCCCCCTAGAATTTCACACAAAAAGTAAAAAGAAGCACCAGAGTTTGAGATTTAAAGAATCCACATTATGCAGAAGAACTATATGTGTGGTCTAGTTCTATCTATTTTTGTAAAAAAAGAAAACTTTGAGTGACTTTTTAGGTATGTCATTTCAAAACTTGCATATTTAAATATTACAATTTCAGCAATCTGTATTTAGGAATCAAAATAATATTACACTACTACTTAAAAACCTTGTTCTGGCTGAAATTATACCTCAGGGTTTTTTTCGCCTAACACCCCCCGGTTGAGCACGCTTAATCCCAGTCGGCAGGGGTCGGCAACCCGCAGCTCCAGAGCTGCATGTGGGGGTAAGGGGTAGGGAGACATTCCCTCTTCTCCGTATGCATTGCGGAGGAGAGGGATTTCCTTTCAAGGGTGTTCCCTCTCCTCCATATGCATTGCGGAGGAGAGAAATTTCCCTTTAGGGGCATTCCTGGTGGGGGGCGGAGCCATCAGAGTGGGACATGAGAGAGTCCGACCTAGTGTGCCTTCCTGACCTCCTCAAATGGTCTAGTAGTCAAAAAAGTTTGCTTACCCCTGGGTTAGAACATAAGAAATGGGAGCTTTCTCCTTCTTCAGTGCAAATAAAAGCATACCCAGAGCGGCAGAGTTTGGGAGATCAGAAACAGCAACAGTCAACAGACTTCTTATTGGTCAGCAGGGAGTACTCAAGGGTCCATGAACGAACAGTATTTTTTGAAGAACATTAAATATACCTGAAATAATCTCTATCCTATCTATCTATCCGTGGGCCCACTCTGATCTCATTGTTCTGTGACAGAATCATTCCTATGTTGGTAGGCATTTATTAGTGGCTGCTGCCAAAATGGGGCTCTGACAAATACTGTATGAAGATATTACTGAATGTTTCAAAATACTTGTAATTTCAATTGACATGCATGTCATCATTATACTTTGTTTTTTAACTAAAAATATTCCATATTCTGTGATAATTTATCAACAGATTTTCCTGTCTTGAAGTTGCTTATTTCACACTTCAGTGCGCATTTATAGCAATAGTTAAAATATGTTCTTTTCTAGCTTACACCTGCCAGGATTTCCATCTGTTGTTTTCCCTCTTCTTCCAGCAAACCTGTCCAACATAGGAAGTTATATACCTGCCAGAAACTAGAGGTGTTCATGGCCCGATGCATCTCCATTTTATTTACTCACTTACTTCTGGTCCCTTGTAATCCATATATTGTATCAATAAAAAGATATATACGCATGCTTTTTTATAACGGTTATTTTATTTTCATATGGAAAACACCTGCAGTAATGAGACAAGATAATGACAATCCTTTGCAGAATACCATTTTACAATGCAGTATCACAGTAGGATTTCGACTCTGTTACCATATGCTAACATATGCTAACTTTTAAAATCTAAAAAGACTTCTGGCATCCAGGTGCACTATTTAGGTCCAAGTGTGATAAGTACAGCGGTAAATCATCTTGTGCCAAAAAAAAAAAATGTTACCCCTATTGCATTGCATTTTTGCAATTTATAAACATATAAAAGGCAAATCAAAAATAAAATCCAAGAAATAGATTCCTTTCACTCTAGCCTTACACTGTTTAGAAGTCATGTATTTCAAAGTTGGTGATAATCAGTGAGAAGCAAGGCAAATCACAAGTCAATATAGTCAGCAGCATTTCAGGCTGGTTCACTTCTAGTTGTTAAGCAGCTTACTAGGATCAGAGGACCAGAGCAGAGCATCATTGATTTGCTATGGCAAGACCGGTAGAATGAATTAGCCTTTTCAATTCGCATAATGATGATGTCCAGTGTGCAGTTCAAGGTCCTGTAACGCAACAACATAGCTGCCTAATGTTTGATTTGATGGATTAAGTTTTACCATTAAACAATTTTCGTGGATACTGAGAAACAAAAATTGAGAAAGTTCCCCCTGGTAAATGATCTGATGAATTAACTGCCAAAGCCCTAAAAAAGTAACAAATATGATGAAAAAACAGATTCTACCAAAAAAGGGTAAAGAAAATAGGGAATTTTTGCTAAATATTAAATCAGTTAAAACATCTAAAATATATTTAAAAACATTAAATCGGATTAAAACAATTGAATATGACTTATGCCATCTTACAACATGTTACAAACAATATACACTAATGAATGGACCTGTGTTTTACATAAAATCCAAAAATTGGTAAGGGACAGAAAACTTTTATAAGATTACGTGCAAGCTAAAACTTTTTGTTGATTAGGGTTTATATATCTGCACTCCCAGTTAAGCTAAATATGCAGTTGGCAAGGAAATGTCACCCTATTTTGTATGTTAGATATTTTATTCTTGTGTATGTTATAATTAATCCTAATTGCTTTAATATTTATTGTATCCTCAGTGATGAGTATACTAGTAAAATATGATCCGTTTATTTGATAGTGGGTAGAGATTTATTTGGAATAAAAGTTTCTGAACAAAGTAATAAATGAGTCAGACTACAAGAAGATAAGAGCTTAGTGGGCTTTGTAAGGTTTCTAAAGACATGATTTATTAAGGTCATTTAGAATTCCAGCTTCTAAAAACCCCCAACTAAAAGTGATAATTAAAATTGACAAATGAGCTACATGCCTTTTATTCACCTATATCTTGTGTAAGTGTGAAATGAACTATTATGTCAAAACTTAGATAGCAGTTATTTTAATTAAATGATAAATACATTATTTTCCATTCAAACCCACATGTTCTTAAAAAATGATTCATACAGTTCTTCAGAGTAAAAAGGTTTTGCAATCCTATCTCAATCTCTACTCGCGCCTTACAAAAAAGATAACCAAAAATTTGGAATGGTTAGCAAGAACCTTTTGGTTCACACACCACCTCTGATCCACACTGGAATCCCTAAAATGCCTAAATTCAACTAGTACTTATACTCATAAAGCCAAAAATCCCCCCTGCCACATTTCTCTCACAATAAATTTGTTTTAATTTACTGTTGTTTTTTACAATTTGCATATTGCTGTTTTTTTTTCACTTTTTTAGGTTCAAGGTTTAGATCAAGTGGCTATTTGATATGAATACTTGTTCAGTGATATAAACAGTAAAAGCATTGCATAGAACTACATAGTAACAGTGTAATTTTCTGTCTGTTTTCCTGTAGTTCCAAAAAGAAGGAAGGGCTCACCCATTTTTTTCAGCTTTAACATAACTGACGGAAGTCCTATCTGCAATAGTTTTACAGCAACAGCTCTATAGCAAAAACTGAACTTACAATTGCACTCATAAATATAAAATGAATTGTCAAACTGTGTGTTTTGTCTATGTAATGTAAAGTAACATAAATTTTACATAGCATATTTTCCTTCAAGGGAATGCACATATACATTTTCTGCACCTTTTTTACATAAATCATTTAAAAAAATAAATGTATGAATTCATGTTTATGCACCAAATTGTGTCAATGACAGGTATAGTACTGATCAGCTAATCCAGACAATAACAGCTGTCATTATATGGCAGCCTACTATTCCTGCTCATACCATATATAGTATGTCTTATCCAATCTGGCCACAATACCTGTCAATGACAGGTAAGTAGGGCTTATTAAATATAGCTGCCAGACCATGACAATTGTCAGTCTCCATTTACTGGATTGGTTGAGCCCTGTTTTACCTTTCAATGCTCAGCCCATTTGGCCACTAAACTTATCAATGCCAATGACAGATATAATAGGGGATAGGAAATCCAGTCACCAGATGATGACAGCTTTTCATGATCCACTGGCCTATTGAATCCTACTTAACTTTTCATCTCTTGGTGACCAGATGGACTTAGCCTACTGTACCAGAAAAGTACACAGTGAAGATGTCCGCACCTACAAAGGAGTGAGGTGAGGTGAGTTTAGGTAAATCAATACAAACAGGCAAGTAATTTTGTTTTATTGCAGAAGAGACATGGCCTGTCCCTTCTGTAATAAACTACCTGCTTGCTCTCAATGTTTTTATTTTTTGAATTAGTTCCACCTTAATGGGGCACTTCTTGTGAAAGGGGACATTTCTAGTTGCATGAAGCACAGCATCTTCAAGGACAGATGTGAAGTAAATAAGGATTTATTAAAAAAACAGTTTGAGTTTACTTTTAGGTTGCAGAAATGAAAGAGTGCAACTCCAGCAAGTGTTGTTTTCTGTAAGAATTATTCATGTCAATGTGCCCTGTAATATAAAGAAGAAAATGTTCTTGCTGCAATTTAACCTACTGATACATCTAGGTAAGGTATCAGAAAAATAAAGATTTCTTTACTGGTGATATAAAGCAGATCATAAAAAAGAGAGAAGAAGAAAAGATTTATCTTGTTGAAAGAGTCACTTAACATGAATCTCAGTTGGAAAAACACAAATCCTATTAGCCTCCACTGTCTGGTCTACGATTAACATCTGCACTGCTCTGTCATACTGCACAATATAATCACTGGCCAGTGCACCTTATGTAAGTGAAAGGTCTGTACCAATCAAGATATATAAGATATATATATTCTTGTAATAATATAGAAGTTGTGGACTATGCAAAAGCCCTAGTCTGTATCAGCAGTACATGGTTTTAAAGTACTAGATGATGAAGACAATGACCATCATGCAAATGTTTACCACCAGGATAACTGAATGTGCTAAATTGGTAAAGACCTATACTTTACTGTGTTTTTTTTCTTAATTATTTTTTGTAGATGAAATTTCAGTCTCTGCATATGTTCTTTCTCATGCAAAAGCAATTCTTGTCATATTATGTCGTTATCCCAAATTAGTAGCAATCAAATGTAAACAATTAAGGTATTTAGTTATACACAATTCAATGGCTATTTTGTCAGAAAATTACCAAAAATTAGCCCACACTTTTTAGGGTAGAATTCTCCCTATTTATATATATATATATATATATATATATATATATATATATATAAAAATAATGGACGACTGTGGTATATTACTGGGGGTTGCTCATGGTAACAGGATGCTTACAGGGCAGATAAGAGGCAGCAGACACCAAATGTTCAAAATAACCGCAGTTTTATTTGTTTAGCCGAATGTTACAGCACACTCTCCAGCACTTCACAACAAAACAATAAACAAAAGTGGCCCGGATGGGCATCTAGCTACCTCACTGGGTGCCCTGTCTCTCTAACACTCAATATCAACACTGTTTCACTCACAGTTCAAGTCTTGTTTGCCCACTGGCTTTGCTGGAGATCTGTCCCCTCTCATGCAGCTAGGAACCCACTCTGGCTCCCTTCTCCTGTCTGGAACAGATTCTGGCTCCCTTCACGGCCTGAAACAGACTTCCTCTCAGCCTGGAACCATCTTGCTGCCATCTCAGCCTGGAACCATCTTGCTGCCATCTCAGCCTGGAACCTTCTGGCTGCCATCTCAGCCTGGATCCCTCTGGCTGCCTTCTCAGCCTGGAACCCTCCGGCTGCCTTCTCAGCCTTTGACTGATCACACTCCAGCCTCTGACTGATCACACTCCAGCCTGCCACACACTGGCTGATCATATCTCTCTCTTGCACCTGAGTGCAGGTGCATAAAACCCAAACTCTTGGTTGGGCCAAGGAACCCACCCTTTCACTCCCTTAATCAGCTCCTGGGCCCTATAGTCCCTGGTTTCTTCCTAAAAAGCTATACAAACATAATCATACTTTCTTTCCTTGGACCCTCCACAACATTATCTTTACATTTCTTGACATTTTAGGGACATTCTGTCACAGGACATTTACCTGAAACGTTTTCTTTAGTGGGATAATGCCTAACTGATTTGTCAAATTATTGGAATTTATTAAAACATCATGCAGACTGATGGCCTTTGCCAACACCCATGGTCTTCCTGCATTGCAGAAACTTAGTCATATAAAGACCGTTCATTCACTTAAAGTTTAATAATGTCAGTCATTCACTTGAAGTTTCTGGTGTTTCACAGAACACACCGAACAGGTAAAATATATGAAATATTTTGGGCTTTTTGTTTTATTTGTATGTGGGCATTTTTTGTATGTTTTCATTAACACTTTCAACATACTATATTGTTAAATAAGCAATGAAGCAATGACTGCAGTATGAGTATCTAAAGGTTTAAGTTTTTGTTTTTTAGTTACAGTTTCACGTGCAGGCTGCTGTGTATATTATAGGAGGGCATGTGCAAAAAAGGTGTTTTATAGTTATGCAATAGTATTGTGTAGCAATAGGTTTGCTTTACAGAGACATAAGGGGCCTATTTGAACCCTAACGTCTTCTCTGCACTTTCCTCTAATTGATTGACTGTTCTGTATGTAATTGAGTGCATATTCATTTTCCTTGCTATCACCTTACAGATGTTCTAGGTTTGGCAGGAGAGATCAAGTATATGGTCTCAGCCTAAATACATAGGAGAATAGAAGCAGACAGGCTTTGCTGGCAAATATTTATTCTTGAAATATTTTAAAATGGTCCTAACTGTAACAAAGACCAACTGTTCTAAGCACAATTGAAAGAACATATAGCAACAATAAAACACCTATTAATTTAAATTGATTCTTTAGTACAAAGCTATTTAACATATGTTCAAAAGATAGCTCACAGTACCTGACGTGTTTCGCCCTATCTGGCTTCCTCAAGGGTTTAATGAGATCAAGAACATATCTAAATACAAGAATAGACCATAATTAGGAATTGTACAGTTTCATATATCTAATCTTTCCAAATACTTCAATACAAAACAAATTTAGCAACCAACATTATGCAAAGCATCTACTTCCGTTTACAGTATGGTTATACAGAATAGGAGAGGGACAGTAGGTTCAATGCCTCCCTAAGGTTCTATGGTCTCAGCCTCACCACCCTGAGTGAACATTTTGTGGTCTTCTCTGGAGAAGCAAAATACCCTGAGAACTACATATTATACCTACAGTATATGCACAAAGAAATTGGTAAACATGCTTCTGCAATATTATAATTATAGCTTAGTCTATTGCTGTGGGCAAGGAAGAAACAGAAGGAAAGCTGTTAGAGCTCCAGGGTAGAAAAGGACAACTTCCCTAACGTAAGCATGTTGTAAAAATAGCAGAAAACATTTTGTTAGGAATCACATTCAGGTAATTGTTCAGATCAGGGCCATATCTCATATTAGGTGAGAAAGTTCATCTTCATGTTTCTAATTATTATTATAAACTGGAAAATCTTGTTCTGGCTAAACTAGTAAAGAAAAAATAATACTTACTTTCTCTTGCACAATGTTCCCCAATGTTTTTCACTAAGAGGGTGAAACAACCTCTGTGTTCAATACAGTCATTATTTTGCTGTTTATTTATTCTGTATCTTCTTAATGGAGATATTTTTTTGTTCCTGCTAGCTGAAGTAACATTTTCTCAACAACATGTTACGCTGTTTTGTAGGTAAACCATCCTGAACATAAGTCAGAAAACTTTCAGAACACCCACTGGTAATGTGAATCATAGGTTAAGCCACTTGGGAAAAGTATTTCTGTCTGTGTAACATTAGCTGGAAAGGTTTAGCTTACTGAAGACCGATAGTGACAACCTTTTCTAAACTACTGCAAAATGAACTGTTAACGGATTTTCAGAGAGATACGAGTAGTCAAATACAACCAATATATTATGTCTCATATATTTAGAAGCATATACCTTGGAACTGATTTGCTAATGGAGAGTTGGCTGTTCACTTAGCAAACTGATATGTTATTTTGGTGGTGTGTTGATTCACCTGGAATACTGCAAACCAACCCTCAAGACTGTTCAGCCATCTCCCCATCCCTGGAATACGTTCTGGAGGCCCTGCTAACATCAGTTGTTGTTTTTTTTACCATACTGGAAACATCTGTAACCTTGTTCACCTCATTTTCTGGTGTCTGTCCCACTGTCACCTTTCTCATTGTAGAATATCTGCTGACATGAGTGCTATGGAAACAGTGGGACTCCATTCTGGTGGAACACACCTCTTTCAGGTGTGGGAGCCCCACTTTCTTTTGAAAATTCTGTTCTGCCAACATGGCATCTCTAGTAAGGTTAGCACTCTGACCTTTGCAGCGCTGGCTCCCAGGTTTGAATCTCAGCCAGAACACTATCTGCATGGAGTTTTCAGGTTCTCGTGGGTTTCCTCCGGGTACTCTGGTTTCCTCCCACATTACAAAAACATGCAGTTAGGTTAATTGAATTTGCCCCCAAGTTGACCTTATACTGTGTTAAAGACAAATGTCTATGGTAGGGACATAAGATAGTGAGCTCCTTTGAGGGACAGTTAGTGTCATGACTATGGACTTTTTACAGTGCTCTCATATGTGGTGCTATATAAATACTCTGTAATAATATTATTATTAATAATAATAATAATAATAATAATAAATGCTTCTATATGTCCTACAAAATGTTGGCAAGATTACAATTACAATTCTCTGCCAATGCCATCAGCTAGTGCGTAGATCGACCTGAAGTAGAATATGCAAACTGGTCTCAAAGTAAAACACTAATAAAATAAAATACCCATAAATCTATTGATTTTTAAGTAGCTTGATCATATTCTAATACACCTGGGGGGAGGTCACCAAGCTTTACTACCATGGTGTCAAAGAAATATATCCAGTATCAGATCAACGATCAGTGACAATACTAGTGCCTTGTGATCGAGTGCTCAGGGACCCGGGACTTTCATTTAGGGCAAAGGAAGAGTCCTGAGACCTCTGTAAACTGTCTTTTGGTAAGACATCTTTCCTTCTATGAATAATTGTTTTCACCGCACTCAATTGCAACAATAATGTAATGGAGGCCTTCCATATCCTCCACAATGCAGAGGTCATTGCATGAGGGGGTAGCATCAAGAGTCCCTTCTGCAAAAAACAACCTGCCTGCTCACAATTTTTAACTTTACAGTATAGTTCCCCTTAAAAATAGAGACTTTCAGGATTTGCTAAGAACCTTGTTTCATATCATTTCCTAAAAAAGAAATCTGAAAACATGCATTTTAATAATTTCAGTCAGCTAATGAAGGGTTTCGCTATAACTACAAACTTTCTGCATTGATTATTGGCTAACGTAGTATAAGACTGCACTGCTGCTTTTCTTATTTTTGGAAAGCTCTGTTTTTTGTTTTTTTTTATTAGTTGTAACCAGTGTTAACATATTTTTTTTACTTTCTGTGGCCCTTTTTTACTCCTGCGTGGTATTAGTTGAGTGATTATACTGTAGAGTTGCACTTTAAGCATGTAGCAAGGATTAATTAGCATGTAAAAACCATAATAAGAATACATTAATAGGAGTGTAGTAACTCTTCAACACAATGGATTGCTGTTAGAGGTCTGTTTTTTGTATAGGGCACATGAGTGTTATAAGGCTTTCATGAGTCTGGTGTACCAGGACTATTAGCCTGTGCAGTTGCAATTGTTACTATCTTCACTATGATGTATATCCTGGTCAGGCATGTATTCTGATCTAGTGTATCTGTTCTATATTGGCTCTGATTACTGTTTTCCAGCATTTGGTTAATGGTTGTGATTTTATTTTTGTATTTGCCTCTGTTTCCTGCGGCCTGCCTGTATGCAATGTACTGACACTATCCTGTCAACGTGTATTGATAAACATAAATAATTGAATGCATAAAGTTTATTTAAACTTAGCTAATAGACATTTATGTCAAAGAAAGTTTTTTTAATATATATAAAAATCTGAATTAATGATTAGGTTGGATAAGAAGGTACATATTTACTTAACTTTAATAGGGTGATATTCAAAATGTAATTCATTCTTTAATACAAGACATCTTTACACTTAGAAGTGTAATGTCAGGCATTAAGGTTTATATGAATCTCAGAAGTAGTCACCACAGTTTGTGTGCCACAAAATAAAAGCTCTAGCCAAAACATATTTTTGTTTATTTTATTAGAGGAAGAAAGGGTAAAGTGTCTTGATTTTTGCTATAGGCTTCACTGTAGGGTAGATAACTCACTTCTTTTTCTGAGGACCAGATAAGAAATTAGGTAATCTCCCCAAGGGGAAAAATTGAAAAGAATGCTTAAGATCACATTCCATCCTTACCATTCTACTTGTTTTATTTTTTATTTTACTGTTTTATTTTTGTTTGTTTCCTAATGTGGCATCTAGACAGAAAGTAAGGAGGAGTCATTGTAATGGCATCAGAAAGAAAAATAGACTGACTAAGTCCAACACAAAAAAAAGGCCTTGGCTGGTCTATTCTTAGACTCAGACAAACAACTATGAATGATGGTGTTTCAATGCAAAATATTGATGATTCCTTTTGGCTAATTCTTTCTGTAGCAGTTTGCAGTGTCAGCTGTGACAATACAGGTCAGTGCTATAGTAAAAATAACCATAATGATATCAGCTGTCTTGTAAGGTTTTTGTCAAACCAAAACTCTAGGATATGTGACTGAATACAGATGTATTATCATTCTGCAGAAGGGCATAATATATGCTTCCCACTGCACAGGAATCTGTGACAATACTGATTCCGAGATCTGTTACCACTTCTTCTATGCTAGAAACTAAACAATTTATTTTTCTGTATCAGTCTTAATGGGGTCCTTCCTACCCCATGTCTCATTGTGCTGCATGCTGCCACCTCCTTAGCTAATTAAAAAACCTAATAATTCCTTGGGACTTATTATATTAAAAATATATTAAAATCATGTTGTTGCTGGTATAGTTAAAAGCAGGGAATTCCCCTATGTTTAGTTTACAAATTAACTATTTAAATAAACCTGTAATTAATTTGGACTATATTAACTAAACATAAGATGAAAAATGTCATAGGCTAAGTTAACCTTCAAAAAACAGCAAGAAAAAAGATAATAATCATTGTGTGGGACTCGGTAAGTCTTATTTATTTCAGAGCAGCCTTACAAAAAAGTGATAGTAAGTAATGATTCACAGGCTAGCCTGACGTTTGTCAGCAAAAATGCTTTTGAAATGTGATGGCAAGTTTACATCATGTGAAATGACGTTTTGTTTACTAGTGTTTGTAGTAGTACAGAAAAGCTCAGGGGAAGAGCAAAATTGATTAATTACTAATAATAACACTAAAATATGCCAATGGAACATACAGCATTAAAGTAGAGATCCAGCCCAAATTATCAAGATAATAATGAATAGCCCAATTAAAAAAACAAAAAAAATAAACAAAAGCAACGCTTGCGGCAATATTAAGCTTTGATCCAAAGACTTCCTGGCAGCACTTTATTTCCACTAGATGTTCTCAGGGTGCCAGCAACCTTCAACCCATTTCCTTTAAGCCCCAATTTTCCTGGACCAACCTGGGCCTGTGAATGAACAATGAAAGAAGATGCAGTGCAGTAATTACACATCTCTCTATCATTCCCATGCTACCAACACTGTCCTCATTGGTTACTTGTTACGTTTCTTCCTCCCACGCTAGAGACTAGCTTTACTAGAACTGAAAGTGGTTGAAATCAGGCCAAATTTAAATACTTACACTCTTTGCATTTAAAAAATGTATTTATTGATGAAAGATCACAGAGTTGCATCATAATAAATCTTCTTAGTCAAATCATAATTCAGATTTAAGTTTATAGGAAAGAGGAGAAAAAAGATAGAAGCAAAACATCTAACTACTTCC
Organism: Pyxicephalus adspersus; assembly: GCF_032062135.1. Taxonomy (NCBI): domain Eukaryota; kingdom Metazoa; phylum Chordata; class Amphibia; order Anura; family Pyxicephalidae; genus Pyxicephalus; species Pyxicephalus adspersus. The sequence goes on along the minus strand of NC_092862.1, from coordinate 50,384,392 downwards.
AGTTCATATATCCAGTTAGTGTATTATTTGATTACTATTAAGTTACTTTCTGTACATCGTAATGGTGGACCTTAAGTCATACAGTTTGGTGCTGATTAATTGGCAAAAGAATAAACGAGTTAAATGAAATAAAGGTGTTAAAAATGTTATTTATTTGTGATTAGACAGTGACTTTTGCTTTTGTTTCCTTGTTGGGAATACATTGATGGGGAAGTGTCAGGAAGTGGGGTAAGTCTCTCCAAAGGCAACACAAAAACCACTATTAAGTAAATAAGCATATATGACAGAGGATTTAAGATTTCCTATAAAATATTATTAGTTTTAGAAAAATAATTAATTATAAAATTAAAGATATTCATTTAAAGATAAATACAACAAAGCAAAAAATATGCAAACACAACTGCCAAAACCTGCCTAAATAATGAAGAAAAGAACTTGTCTAAATGCTGTATGTTTATGCAGTAACCCATTAAAAACTTATTTGTGAAATGCCTTCTATAAATTGACATTTACTTTGCTTGTTTTACTTGTATATATCTAGCTAAAGTTGCACTGACTTTTGGAGGCTGCAAAACAAATATAGCTCTTGATGTGTGTAAGTTAATTGTTTCAGGTGCTTCATTTCTTTAAAACACTGAACAACACAACATTTTCTTGAACGTACTTTGTAACTCTGGATTTCTGAATGCATAAATTAATGGGTCAATAACAGAATTACACAGGATAAGGGTGCAATTTATATATACAGTTGACATATAACAAGCACAATAAGGATTGTTTGGGCAAAATGAAAATAGAAGAAGGTGAAGGAAAAATGGAGACCAACAACAAATAAATACTCCCAGTAAAATGGTCAGTGTAATTGCTCCTTTCATGTTTGTCCTTTGTTGCAATGAGTTCCATTGACCGGAGAGTGAAGCAATTTTTTTGGCATGTGACTGAGCTAAAAGGAACATGTGGATGTAAAGACATACCATAAACACCAACATCAGAAGAAACATCACCGTAAAAAGCAATATTGTTACTGTATCATGGTAATTGATAAGTATGCCTATGCCACATCCACCACAAAATATCCAGATTGCAGCCAAAATGATCCAAGCTCTTCTAATGGTCATGATGTTGTGGTAACGAAGGGAATAAAAGATGGTTATGTAACGATCTACAGCAATGGCAGATAGGCTAAATATTGATCCAAGTAGTGACAATACAAAAAACCAGTCCATGACATCATCCATCTTTTTCTCAAAAAGACCTTTTCTTTGTAGGTGACCAACTCTGACCAGAATCATCATAATGCTCTCTAGAATTTTATACAGGCTTGCTAGGATATCAGAAATGGCTAAACTACAAATAAAAAAGTACATGGGTAAGTGAAGTTTTTTGTTTTTGATCACAGCAATAAGGACAAGACCATTTTCTAGAATACCAACTGCTGAAATAGCAAAGAAAATTTCTTCTGGAATATTGATGTGTTCACACTTTGTATAATTTGAAGTGGGGGATGTCATGTTTGCAAGACCTATGCTTTGTGTTACGCTTTCCGGGATTGTCTCCATCTTCATTTTTGCTCCAATTTTTTGATAATCTTGATGTTATTAATTCTTGGCAGTGTAGCCGTGTCACATTGAACTAAAAATAGGATAAAGAAATGAAAATCAAATAAAAAACAACTATGGTTGATTTTTTACCACATTACTTATGTCTAGTCTCATAATTTCTAATTGCTACCATGGATGTAAATATAATAAATATAAAATGTGTGTGTGTGTGTGTGTATCACTAGTAAGCTCATCATGCCACGGCTATACTTGTTTTGACAGACAATACAAATAACATAATATAAAAAGGAAGCTTTTGTTACATAAAAAGTAGGTAATAATTTAGCACACTGAGGAAGTTTATCTACCTATTAAAAATCTATATTTTTTGTGTTCCTGAGCCTATCTACAAGATGTTCAATAGCCCTAATCTGCTCCTAATCCCAGGCATAATATATGTTAACGATTGAACATATGTTTTAAAATCCGTCAATTTAATATACCAGTCCAAGAAATATCAAATACCATTTCAGGCTGTTAAATTTGTTAATATGTCAAAAACGATTCTTTTAATTTTATAGTTCAATGTTTGCATGTAGAAATAAAGATATTGAATGTGGGTTTTCTTTTGTAAAAAAATGGTTTTCTATAGCATGGTCTACAAATATTTAGTCCATTAGAGGAAGAGGCAGCAGTAAAGTTAGCCATTCTACTTTTACTGTATAGAACAGTGTTGTCAATCCAATGACTTGGGCTGATTCAAGAACAGAGCACCAAAGGTGAGTTAATCTGTGAAATTTTTTTTGTGGCTCCACTGCCTAATTACAGCACTGACCAAACAGTAGTGGTGTAAGTAAAGAAAATAAAAGTTAGAGCATTGTATAGTAATGTCACCAATGTGGTGGTATAGAGGGGGGAGGGGGGTTCGTAAGAAGGTCCAGCAGGAACATGTCCCTAAATGAAATTTAAAAGCATTAAAATTTGTTTTTTGCAAATAAAAGTTAAGTATAATTAGGAGATACATTTTTGTCAGTAGGAAATTGCTAATTGCTAAATTATGTACAATATTTTTCTCTTTGTTTGGGAAAACTTGAACATATTAAAAATGTTAAAATGTGGCATAAAGTATTTTGCTTATCCCTAATGAGAACATTGGGCCTGATTTATTAAAGCATCTTAAGACTGGATAAGATAGACTATAATGGGAGAACATGAGATTTGGTAAAATCATTTGCTAGTTGGCAAATGTTTTCAAACCTGGGCCAGTTCCATTCCATGTTTGTTGAATCACCCAGATTCACTCATTCATGGGCTATTTTCTCCAGTCTTGGAGACCTTTGATAAATCAGGCCCATTGTTCTGGAAATGAATAGTCTGGAACAGAATATTCTTTAAGGGTAGTTGAGAAGATAGAATAAATACAAACATTTCTAGACAGTTTTATTCTTTTAGAAAATCTTTATACAAAGAAAACTGTGGATAAATAACAAGTTGTCTATACATACAGAATTATATATATATACAGAATTCAGTGTGTATTTAATGAAGGTGACTTAAGACATGCTAGATGTTTCCAATTCTAAATTGCCTACTTGATTTACCTTTCTCTGTATTTGTTGTGCCCTAACTATGCATTGCTTTTAGTCTGTATGAAGCAATGTTCTGAGTCTATTCCAGGAAATTAAATGACCATCAACGTCAGTGTTAATTTTAGTCACTGGTTGTCTTTTAGTCCTGTTGCTTTTTCTTCTTAGTTGATTAATAGATTTTATTGTTATTTTATTATTCAAAGAGTGTTTAAGCACAAATAGCACATTCGGTGGCTGAATTACTAGTGATTTCTACTAAAAAACATCTAAAAAGAAAAAGCGAAACATCTAAAAAACATCTAAAAAGAAAAAGCGAAACAGTTATAAAGATTGCCAATAATTTTATTTGTCGGTAGCAAAAAGTGAAATCATGAATGTGCTTAAAAATAGGATTTATTATAGGGAAACATACTGTCTCTTTTGTGTTACTGGTATTTATAAAGAGGAGAAAAGCTATGGTCAATTCAAGTAATACCCTTTTATATCTGGAGACATTTAATAATAACAATTGATCCACCAAACATGGGAAAGGGTAAGATTTATATATCTGAGAAAAACAAAGGTCAGCATTTCTTGAAGTGCAAATGGTCTGCTGCTCTTTTAACCAGGTATGAGGAAAATTGGTTGATTTGACTTCACCGACATTTAACATTTTTTAAATAGACCATCGGGTGAAATCTATTAAAGTCATTTGGAAAGGTGAAAATATGATGGGGTCAGGTTGATTTTTTAGGTTTCAGGCTTTTGTTCTAAAGCTTTTCATCAATTTGAAACGCTTTTGAATCTTGTTTGTTTATTTTGTTGCTTTGTTAGTCAATGTCCATCTTGGTCCAAATAGCAACTTTAAAATCTAAAAAGACAAAACTTGTTAATTTTGTTTATGGCTTATTCTTTTTTCGTTATGAATTTTAAAACTATAATGTACAGTCTTTTATATGAGAGGATTTAATGGATGACACTCTAATAAAGTATAAGGAAAGTTACAAAAACTTAAAAAGTTCTTAAAAATGATAATGGTAGGGAGGATAGGAAGCTGGAAGAGCTTACACTCTATTAGGGTATAAGGGAGGATACATAGGTGAAAGAGTTTACAGTCTATAAAGGGATAAGGTAGACTTCATAAGGTGGAACAGTGGTCACAGTGGTCACAATTAAAATTGAGCCCTTTGCTCCAGAGTTCGTAGCGGGCATGTCACTAGTAAAACAGCAAGTACGTCATCTTCCACTACTTGACTCCTCTGTCTGGCACTGACTGATAACATCATGTAATGAAGAGCCCAGCAGAGGAGTAGTGAAACGTTTTCTTTGCAATCTGTCAGTTGTCACTGACACAGGAGTTATGGCTGTGGGGTAAAGAGGATATTGCAGTTGGGGGGCTTATGGTTAGGGGTTATAGAGACCTTTGGGTATATGGATTTATTTTGGCTTTGTGGTTTGGCTAGGTGTAAGGGGGTTAATTTAACTGTGAATTATAGCTGGGGGTTGTGCCTGGGGGAAAGGGGATTATTTTGGATAGAGGTTATGCAGGGTCATTATGGCTGCAGGGTTCTTGCTTGGTGGTAATGGCTATTTCAGTTAAGGCTGGTGGTCAAACATGTTGGTTATATTCCTTTGCCCATTTTTAGTTCTGCTCATGTTTTAATCACACCAACATTTACAATCATACATTTTTATGATATTTCTTTAACAGGGCCTATTTTCTTTACTCACCCTGGGCCCCACATTTTGTTGAAATATTCCTAAGGGAAGCATACAACAAATATGGAAGTATATGGAAATTTTAAAGCTCAAGGTATGTTATGGTATAAGAAAGAGATAAATGAAGTGTGTATTAGGCTTTTTTCTCATATGTATAATTTTATATTTTATATAATATTATATTATTATTATATATGCAGCTAGCAAATGTAACAAAGATGCAGAAATTTGGATTATTTATTGCACTGCACCAAAGTTTTTAAATTCTTTAAAGGTATAAGAAAATCATAAGGAAGATGGAAAAGCCTACATCTTATCATGGGATAAATAAAATATATATTTTAGATAGATTAATATGTATGTAATTCCCTTATTTTCAGTATGTACTAAATGTGGCTTGGGGGGCATGGTTGTAAAACCAAATCTTGTTTTGGTCCTTAACCAGCTCTCTTTCTTAGAGCATATGACCATTGAATTTGGGACATTGTGGCTGTGCAGAAGAAGATTCATCCCCTACAATTTTTTCAACCTAGGTTTTGCATTTTTTTAACGAAAAGACAACTAGGTGTCTTTAAACTGCACATGTACCCAGACAATGGTCATTAAACTATGCGCATGTCGAGAATAGACTGAAAAAGAGCATTAAAACAATCCATCTCTGACTTCTCCAGCTGTTTTTTGTGAAGGTGTTCTTTTTCAAAGATACCTAAAGTGGAACTAAATCTATGATACTCACATGTCCCCATTCCATCGCAAGGTGCTGCCATGTGCTTCTCTTTCTGGAGACAATCTTCGGCCATCTTCATTAGCTGGGCTGGGATGATGTTACTGTTCATTAATTCCCTACATGTACATAGAAAGCCAGAATTGTCAGGTATCTCTGTCAACAAATCCTGAGCTGTGTAAGCATGTCAGATGCATGGCAGTTCATTCAGTCCCAGCAAGGGATTGCACATGCACAGCTCAGTGAAATTTGACAGCTGGGCAACGATCCGGCAGACAAGAACAGTGACTGCAAAAGGGACATCACCTGTCTCTTTCTGCAATAAACAACCGCTCAATCACAACTTTTTTAAAGTGTGACTTTAGTTTTATTTTAGAAATCACAGCAAAGCCCCACAAAGTCAGGTTTCTAACAAATTTGGAACACCCACTGGTTGTTTAGATTGGAAGGAAAATGAATTTCTCCCTACTGCCTATAGATACAGAGATACATTGGGCTTGTTCTAAAGTGCCTTGATTGCTGGTTTAGCATATGTAAATACTTAGGTGTGCAACGAGTAAGAGTTTACTTTGAAGGAGAATTCCATCAATTTGGGGGTTATAGGGGAAAAGTGTTATACTCCCCCGCGAGGTTCTAGACAGAAGGAAATCTTTTCAAGGGATAACACTAGTAGAAAAGCAAATGTGGCGAGGGTTTTAAACCTATGTTGCTAATTAAGATAAGGATAATAACATTCATTTAACAGCTGTTCTAACCCTTCTTGCCCTACCCTACACTATTTTTTAGCCCTTATGTTGTTAATGAGGATAAGGATAATAACAATAATTTTATGCTTCTAACTCATAATCAAACACTATGTAAACCTTTAAGTGAAATTCTAAGTAATGTTTTTTTTTTTATAGAACAGCTACAAGGAAATCTACTCATAGGTTGGAGAAGTCATACCTGTTGTCATAGGAAAAAAAGGTGTCTCCACTAAAGCTTTCTCATCAGTTTTTGTTTCTGTGAGAACAGTAAAATAGCGAGAATCCACTGTCACAGGCACAGGAAATTAGGTGAAATCTTTTGAACTGTGGCACAGACAAACCAGACTTTGAACTTTTAACACTTCACTACACTGTCCAAAAATATAAAAAACAAAGTTTTTTTTGCTGGACACTTTAAACATAAAAAAACAATATCTTATTCAGCTGGCAATATATAACAATACTCCAAACCTCCCACACAAATATTAAATACAGTTCATGTTACATTTAATGAATACAAACATTTTTTTCAAAAATCCAATACTGTTGACTTAGTGTTGTCATCTGCAATTTATTTTATGTCAATAGATTTCCATAAATATTGAGTATTGCACATGAAAAACATTTAGTGAACAGGCAGGTCAGAGAGATAAACTATTCTGTGACTGAATGTGTAATTTCAAATTGATAGCAGTATTTTCTAAAGCATATTATGTTTCTACCTCAGAGGAATGTGAAGAATATGAGAACACTTATACAGCAAAGATCAATCAAGCATTTTCATGTAGTGCTTATATGAATCATAGTTATGCTGTGCATTTTTTAACTACTTCACACCAACAATACCCTGCACAATGATACAAAAATAATTTACTGTTGCAGGCTGACAACACAAAGCCTCTGCCTTGCAACTTACAGTAGCACTGGCAACCAGCAGAAAGCATGTATTTAGTTAACTATTGGGCTGCCTATAAAGTCTATAAAGCCAACTGAAAACTTGTACAATAGCTTGGCAATGCTGCTGCCAGTTACAAAGCAGTGGCTTGTGCTCCTTTTACACCTGTGTGTTATTTTAGCACTTGCGCATTATGATGCCTTTTATGTGCATTGGCATGGCATTAAATAAATCATGTATTTTAGATGTATCATAATGCACTTAAAGAGCTGCATGCCATGACTTTTAATGCAATGTAAAGCAGCTCAAAGGTCTTTCACATCTGTTTGGTGCTGGTACATTAAAACCCATGTGCAGTGCAGTCAGTTGCGTTTGTGCACTGAAGTGCTATTTAAATTATTAGCAATACAACCAACTGCAGTAAATGTATTGCCAAGCATTTGGCAGTGAACACATGGGGGTATGTGCATTTTAGTTAAATGAGTGTTGAGTCTCAAGTAAACTATAACTGAAATGTGTTGCAAGTATTAAAAGCAAAAAGGTTAGGCCATTGTTTCACCTCTGATTGCTGTTTATATGTTTTTTTAGGTCAACTTATTCCTAAAATAATTCTGATTTTGTCTAGGCGGTGCCCCCTGGCCACCAGCGAGCTGAATCACTCATCCTTAAGACTCCAGATCTATCAGCATAATAACACGATCAGCAGTTTTCTGTTATCTCATCAGTATACACCATTAGTTATACAGTGGTCAGAGCTATAGCATGTCAAAAATGGATTGTGTACTAAGGTGAGGGAGATAGGCACCATACAAATGTAGACACATTATGTAATCCTGATCTAAAACACATAAAAATAGTAGCGCAACCACATTATAAAACCTAAAAAAAAACAAAGATAGCTTACAATGTTAGCTATAAAATGTGTGGAATGGAAGCACCTATGACAATAAATAAAAACATGTAACATGGGTTTTAACAAGTGTTGGATATTGATCGATCATATGCAAACTAATTTATAAATTGGTCACAAAGTCATTATTTTTTTAGAGTTAATTTTAAAGTTGAATCTAAGAAAAGCAAGCATTTTTGAAATCCTACTTTCTCGTGCACTGTTCCAAATTATGTTTAATAAATAAAATGTTGATTAATTAAAAAGTAAATCCTAACTTACCTTCACAATGATTGTTCACCACATCAGAGAGATGCTGCTAACTTACACAGTCTTCTTGCATCTTCTTGTTAGTAGAAACTGGACACCATACAAATAATTGCATAAGTGTAGTGGAAAAATACATCAAGGCAAATGGCTTATGTCTTGTTTTCATAGCCTTGACTGTCACTTTAGATAAATGTTCAACCAGAGATGATGCTCAAGCAGGATGCCATCAATGTGCTGCAAACTGTGCAATTTGAAATGGACATTTAAACACTTCCCTATATAGCAGCATTAACTGGAAGGAAATGTAAAGCTTTGCTGCTCTAATAAATGCTTAGAATAAATGAAAGCATATGTAAAATGACAGACCTTGTGTTGGTTATTAGGTAAGTTTGCAGAGCTAGTCCTGTTTAATAGCCAGTGAACCGATGAACCGCAATAAAACTAAGGTATATGCATAGTCAAAAACTTTTTTTTTTTTGTTTTAGAGGCAATGATGAAGGCTTAAAACCTTTGTTGGGCTTTACTGCTAGTTGTTCCCCCCTAGCCCTTTTGCTGACGCCTAAACCTGATATCTTAGCTTTTGTTGGATGGCTGTACCATTAGGGGGACAGGCTGCCTCTGGTTAAGCTTGCTCTCTTTGTGCATTAGTATATATTTTACCCATAGACCCATAGATGGGAACTCAGATAGTTTAAAGATCATGTGCCTTCACAATGCAGTGTGCCATTCACGCATACCCGTTAATGTATGCAACAAAACGTTCTGTTTTAAACAAACTTAGTAGTTATATGTGGTTGAAACAGATTCTTTTGGTTTTTCTTGATTTTGTAGGCTAGTGTGCATTTGTGCTAGCAACTCTTTTGTAAGGCAAGATTCAAACCTGTGTGTACCTAGCCTAACAGCATTCAATCTTTATATTTGTACTGGCTATCATTGTTATTGAGAGAGAAAGTAATCCAATACAGAGAGAAGAAATCCAATACAGGGCAGCACAATGGGTATTACACTGGTCTTTTAGCACTAAAGTAACAGGTTTGAATCTTGGCAGTTCTCTATGCTTGCACTGGTTTCATACTAGTTCTAGAGCAAGGAACATGGTCAGCATCATTAAAAGTAACATGACTTCCATGAAAGAGCACCTTGCTGTCAGAGATCTATAGGTAGTGCACCATAGGGGATTGATAGTTGGGTGTTCCTGGCCCTCTGGGAGACAGTCTTTGAGTTTCACCAACACCAATTTATTTACACTGTACAGGCTGTTTACAATATTTACACGAGAACAGCAAAACAAACATGAACAAAAACTTTGCCATTGGATGGGCAACTAAATACAACATTTTGTTGAGAAACCATCTCTACAGGGGAGTGAACCTGCAGCTTGTCCCCAAACAAAACAACACAGATTGGCTTTACAGCAACAAATACCTTTGCAGTCATTTTTCGTCCAGAAAGCTCTAGTTCACATAGTCTACACATGTGGGCAGATGTAGATGAACACCAAAGTGCATAGGATCTTATTAAATTTTCGGTCATATTAACCACCTTGGCAGTGTTCCCAAGTGTGGCTTGGGGTGAATTTTACATACCAAAAGCAGTAACCCCAAGCCACTACTCAGGGTAGGAAAAAAAAATCCAACCTGCTCCCCTTGATCCAGCAGCATCCTAAGCCATCCCAGGCTGGCTTCTGCATCACATCCTTGGTGTGATCGATGTGATGTGTGAAACGTTGATACACCGGGGAGGCGTGGCTTGGCGGGAAAATTTAAAAGCAGATATTATTGTAATCTGCTTTCAAAACATTAATCACAGTGATAAAGTTTTAAAAAATAAATCCAAATATTAAATAATAAATTCAAAAATGTATTCTATCATTGTACCCTTGTTTGAACAAATTTATTTTTAATTTTTTATTAAAATTTATTTTATTTATATTATTATTTATAAAATTATTTATAATTATTTATAATATTATGTTATTCCTAGGAAGTACAAGCCTAAAATATTAAACAACAAATTTCTACGCAAAACAATGTACCGCTTTTGACATAAAAACACGGACATAATTAGACCGCCAAGGGGGTTAAGATAATTTTCACACCATTAAGGTGAGATTGATTTACTAAAGAAGTTGAGGTTGATCACTCAGCAAAAGGAATTATTATGCTTCCAGTGAATTTTCATGTAGTTTAGTGAATGTAAACACTTCTGGTTCTTGCCATCCAATCATGCAGAAGCAGAAATCATGTTTAATTTTTACATTTTTTGGGTATTCTTTGCAAAAAAGTGAATTTTTACAACTTTTACTAGGCTAAGTAAAATTCCCTTGCATGATGAGTTATAACTTTCTAAGTGAAAAGCCTATACTTGTTTAGTAAATATAACATATTAAGGTGCATACATTGGGACTGCTGTCCAAAGAGTTTCACGAACCCTTTTAGCAGTAGACTCGGTAAACTTCAGTTGCACAAAACACAGCCTGGTGCAGCCCTGTGACCTACGGTAATATTAGTGGTATAATACTGTTAGTCTCTCCCATAGATTTTATTCCAGCATGCTGCTCTGCTAGTTTACTAGTTCTGTTAAAGCTGCGTAATTGCGTTGTTTGAGCTAACTGTGCACTAACTTTTAAGATAACTGTGTGTCTCTGTACATTAACAATGGCCACATTTCCACACATAACTAATGTAAACATTGGGTTGTGAGACCACTAATAAAATATAATGCCCCTGGAAACCACCGGTTTACACAGCAGTCAGCATTTGCTTCCCTTGTAAAGTTAGGGGCTCACTTTTGTTGTTTGCCTTGGCTGCAAAATGCATAATTGGCTAGGTGGGGTTTTCACAAGAAATTACAATAATGCAGATTTCCAGACACCAAGAATGGGATTATGTAAATAGAACAAGGAGGTTCAAAAATGTTACAACTCCTGATCCTAGGCAATCAACACCTGCCCTGTCACATTCCCTGGTGATTCGATTAAGTTGTTTGTACTGTGTGGATAAAAAATGCTAGGACACTTTCTAAAATGGTAGAACAGATGAAGTAGATAAACTAAAGCAAAGTTGAGCAACATTTCCTGACTCTACCATCTTCCTTGAGCCATGAACAAATGCCAATGATCATTTTGGATATTTATAAAGGTGGCATTCATCCCACTGGCCACCAATGTAAGGGATTTATCACGCTGATCACCTCACTAATATACTGTCTGCTGTGGATATAGCAGTTATAGTAGGAGTTCCCCTAAGACCGACTCCCCCCTGGTAAAAAGTGTGTGAAAGCTGCTATATAAGGTGCTCAAAGTGTCTTTGGTTCATTACATTATACAGTATGTGCCAGAACAATAAATATTAAACTGAAGATGTGTGAAAATTTCAGCTACAGACTTCTAAATAGTTGTTTATCCATCAATTTAGCCTCAAAGGTAAAGCACATTTCAGCAAATTAGTCTTAACATGACCTAGACAGCCATTAAAATTAAATTGCAGTGCATAGCTTGTACATCAAACCTGGCAGTATATAAAACAAATCCTGAAGTGCTTTCTAAAAAGTTTGTATACATTTTTCAACTTTTCATCAACGTTACTCAATTATATTACCTCTCTAACTGCTGTAGTAAATGTATACGTGAATAATTTAAAAGGCAAAAATGTACAGCGACCTATAGAAACCATTTAAATTTAGTGTTTAATGAAGTTAGATTAGAAAATGCAGACTTCTCATGTACTGCTTCTTTCTGCTGCTTTATTTATTTATTTTGGTCTAGTTCTTTAGAAGAAAACTCACATAAAAATTAACTTGCCTCTGCCTGCAGTAATATATGGTGATGATTACTTAACACCCACCTCCATTAAAAAGAGAGCTGAAAACCTCAGAAAATGCTACATGTAGCTTTGATATAAGATGTTGCCTACAGCAAGTTTTCTTGAAATGTTTGACAGATAGTTCTTATCAGACAACTGAATGGCAGTCTAATTTTTATTTCTCAGCTGGTATATGCTGAATGTAAATTCCAGTGGAGAGGAGATCTAGAATACACACACTCATATTTGCAATATTACTTTGGACCTAGCTGAAGAGTTTTTCAAGAGCAGCAACTTTTTGCAATGACTTGCTCTTTCAAAGAAATCTCTGGTCAAAGCTTACCTTACATCCCTCCCATCCATTTGCAGCCAACAGTCCATAAAGTGTTACTATGCAGGTGTAGGCAGCACCAAAGCAGATTTCATAGAACAGGATTTAAACTCAGGGGAGGGGGGTTTTGTAGTTTTACTTTAATCCGCAGGATGCAAACATAGCAGTAATGCATCAGGCCACCCCACTACTTACAGCCACCTCTATTGATGGTGTTAAACTTGTAGACCAAAAACAACAGCTTCAAGTAAATATATAGACCAAATAATAAATAAACAATAATATAGACTACACTTGATTACTGCTTAGCATTTCCAGCCTGAGGTATAACTAAACTAAGCAACAGCCTGAGTTCTGGTGATCTTTGTGTGTGTTGGTCTATTTGTATTTATTGTTTCTCTTAGGAGCTTGAAGCATAATCTGGTTCTTATTTTACATATAGGTAAAACCAATGTTTTGAATTACTATGTGATATTTAAAATTATTCTTCAGTTATAGTTTGCTTCTATCAGATTAGTATTGTGTGTGTGGCCTTGGTGTTTTTCTGTTGTAAATTAAAATCTGTCTGCATGTGCAGTAACTCATCCTTTTGATGTTTTAATAAGCAGTCCTTAAATCTATAAATATCTAAATCTAAAGACATTGCATTTTAATGAAATTGACACAAACAATCAATAGCTGAGATTTTTATTAGTTTAGGATGGAGTAATTTCAAGTATTAGATTTGTTATCTTAGGAAATAAATTTAATCAGAAAAAGGAAATATTATTTTTATGTGTTTCTGATTAAGTAGCTGTTTGCAACCCTGTATGATGGTATTGTATATAAAGGGTGTTTTTAAATGCTTTACAGTTTAGGTATAAGTCTAGGAGAGCTTTAAAGTGTCATATGAAGCAAGAGTTACAGATCATATTTAGTGAAAATTAAGTCCCAAACATATAGTACTAATTCAGCATGAGCATGAGTAAAAGCAAGAACTAAAATGTTTCATAGGTAGAAAGTTAATATGAACTGCTTCACAATAGTTATCTCTGTTTTTTTCTGATTAACCACAAAACCAAGAGTTCCTGCTGATATAAAAAAGCAGGATAAAAATGCATTCATCCAATTTTATATATATGTATTTGATTTCCTATTGACAACAGATTAGATTATTGGCGATGTTAACAGAATATACTCTCCAAGACTCTGTTTTTGAAACAATGTTTTGTGGTGTTCAGATGCAAAGAAGATTGTTTCAGATCAGTACACAATATCAAATTTTTGAAATATGTTGGAAAACTTTAACCTGTTAAAACTTGATACATTAAATCAGGAAATTACCTTGTAGAATGGCAAATTCTATCTTCAGAGATCCCGGTATTACTTCAAATGAATCAGTCTGATACAGAAAAGGTTACATCTGTGGGCAGATGGCATGGGCAGAGCTTAGGGAAGAGATAATAATGGTAAGCAATCATAAATGTGTAAATATTGAAAGATGGCAAGGACATTTGTGATGAAAAGTACAGAGCAGCTGGAAAAAACACTTAAATTTGGAGCAACGTCATTGACAGGGAATGTTTTATTAGAGGTTTCATCAATAAAAAGATAAAATGCTGTTTTGAAATACATATGAAAATCTTTATCCTTTTGGCATACAAATACAAGACAAAGAACTTTTTCTTCTTGCTAAGTCTGTGTGATAATGTGAGAAGAGGTGGAATACATGTGCAGACATAAGCAATTACGTAGAGTGCAAAGCTGAGCAGTGGACAAAAGGTGCACAAATAAGCAATGGACATGAGGGACATTGATGAATGAGCCTGGTATTTAATAAAGTTCTTCTTTCACCCCGATAGTCTCAAAATGTCAGTTCTCTGCCAAGACCCCCTCACTTCCAACACACTGTGGCTATACCCAAAATTTACAGTGGAATGCATAGGTGGTTAGCACTCCTACCCTTGGAGCGTTAGGCCCCAGGTTGGAATCTCAGCTAGGACACTATCTGTGAAAAGTGTGTGTGGGTTTCCTTTAGGTACTCTGGTTTCCTTCTACGTGTTAGCGCTAAATAAATACAAGTAAACAAAATATTACTTATATGTTTTACACTTCCCTGCTTTACATATGAGAAAAAAAGAAGGTATATATCTAAATGGATTTAAACTTAAGTACTGTGTGTGTATATTTTGCTATTCTAATATTATTCTGCCATTGGTTTTTATATTTTTGATGGCTTTGCAGACTTTTTCACAATAATTCTCTTCTTGGGACCCAGTATGGTATACATTATTGTTTAGGTCTTCAGAATAAAACATTTACAAACACTCGGGTAAATATGAACTAAAAGCACACTGAAGCAGGTTCAGGAGCTAGAAGCACTGCATAAGCACAGACTTGACAGGGACGTGGGAAGTGAATTGGCATTGCTTAGACAAAAGTTGGCTTCTTTATGGTTGGAGAAAGCTAAAGTGGCCATGATTAAGTGCCGCAGGATTTACAATGAACACGGAGACAAATGTGGTCATCACTTGGCCAGAGCACTGATAGGGCTCAGGGCACGTACACATTCCATTCCATCCCATTCCTATCTTCTACTCTTCTACTTATGCAATTTATTTAGAATTTATTTATTTATTTTATTTATTAGATTTATTTAGTTAAGAATATTGCAACTAAATTTAAGGATTACTATGTCTCCCTGTATAATTAAACTAGATAAAATAAGACAGTAACTCCAAATATTAAATCTCCCAGGTTTATTCAAGCTGGAGGCAAACACCCTAGAATACTCTATCTTGACGGAAGAGTTTCAGAAAGCAATTAAGCAGACCAACACAGGGAAAGTGCCAGGCCCAGACGGATTCTCACTTTCCTATTATAAGGCCTTTGCCAAAACCTTGGCTTCCCATTTTGTAGCTGACTAACTCTTTGACCTTTGTCGTAGACCTTCCTAGGGACTTTCTTAGGGCCTTGAATACAGTTATTCTCAAACCAGATGAAGACCTGATGAAGTATGCACTAGCTATAGACTATTTCCCTTCTAAACCAAGATCTAAAACTTTTTACTAAGACCCTCGCTAATCAAATTAAGAGATGTCCCCACAAACTCATTAATTTTGACTAGGTAGGATTTATGACTTCTAGAGAGGCAAAGGACAACACCTCTAGAGCCAACAACTGGATACATGCAGCACAACAGACCGGAAAACTGGACCTGCTACTCTCTACAGATGCTGAAGAGGCCTTTGACTGGGTTGAATTGGATTTTATGATGCTTACCCTGAGACATTTGGGTCTGGGAGACAACATGATGCAATGGATCAGAGCCATATACTCAAACCCTTCCGCATCTGTGGGAGTAAATAGGTAGATATAAGACTCCTTCCCTATCACCTATGGCACCAGACAGGTTTGCCCCTTGTGTCCTATAATTTTTATTTTGACCCTAGACCCAGTACGTTTGTATCTAGATATATCTGGCCCACAAATAGGAGGTTGTGAACAGAAAGTGGCTGTGTACCCAGACAATTTACTGTTCGCAATAACAAACCCGGTGATATCGTTATCTAACCTACTTCAATCTATACAGGAATATGGCTCCCTTTTAAATTTAAAAATTATTAATTCCAAATAAGCTGCCTTAAATATCTCACTACCTCAATCACTACGAGTTCACCTTGGCACTTTTTTTCTCATTTAAATTGAAAATACTGCCATTAAATATTTGAATATACAGCTTCCAACAAAACTATCTAAACTATTCCTGTTGAATTTTTCCCCAACGCTATCTACCATGAGCAGTGGTCCTCAGTCACTCTCTCATGGTTTGGCTGCATCCATAAAATGAAAATCTTACCAAGAATTTTATATTTATTGGAGGCCATTCCGATCCTACTACCTACTACCCTTTTCAAAAACATTCACTGCAAAATGTTTTGTTTTAAATAGGGCAAAGAAAGACCTGAGTCATAATATATTGTTTATAGCATTCTCACGAAAATTTCCTCGAACTTCCGATGGGTCCGCAAAATTTTGGACAGCCGATTGCGCGAAACCATCAGAAGATTAATTAACCTCTAGTGCCCAGGGATTGCAAACAGGAGGATTCCCAGGGCTGCATGAACGATTGCAGCCCTGAGAATCCACTGCGATCCCGGGGCACTAGAGGTTAATTAACCTCTAGTGCCCAGGGATCGCAGTGGAACTGCAGATGAACTCTCAAAGGAGAAATCATTTGCAGTTCAGTTCCCACGATCACTGGGCTGATAGGTAAAGCCCAGTGATCGTGGGAACTGAATTGCAGATGAACTCCCAATGGAGAAATCATCTGCAGTTCAGTTCCAACGATCACTGGGCTGATAAGTACAGCCTGGTGACCGTGGAAACTGAACTGCAGATGAACTCTCAATGGAGAAACTATATTGAGAGTTCACCTGCAGTGATTGGAGGCACTCTTAACTTTTACATGGTAATGTAAAATTGAAAATAATGATTGTCAAAAAAATATGAACTAAAAGCAAATGTCGGAGTCATTTGATTTTGAGATGACCCAGCTACCCTTACCAGACTAATAGTATGCTCTAGGTGACACCTAATACAGTAAAATACAATAACACTTGTGTGAAAACATCGATTGTGAGATACAATATTTACAAATATTTTTTTTTATTCTGTAAAGTACCTGCATGTATGTGACACATAATGCAAAAAAAAAAAAATACCAATCATCTTTGTTTATTGTTGTATGGGTAAAAAAATACATACAAATATTCTAAACCATTTGTGTGCAGTGTGTGGGACAGAAATAAAGTCTTTATTTGAACAAATCAAACAAGGACACTTGAATATAAAGAGTAGAAAGCTATAATGCTTCATTTGTCAAGGCTTCCTTTCAACCTGGTATAGTATTATACAGTTGTAAGGAACCACATTGTCCAGTGCACATGCTTCCCTGTTACAATTGTCATCCTTGATGTTATGTTTAGAAACACTGCATCATGAATATAACATTTGTATTTGTATTAGGTGGATTGGCTTTCTATTTATAATGTGCAAGAATACAAACCTCACAATGTTCACAAAATCTTGTGACATGGAATTCTGCATAGCTGCTACATTTTTTAAATATCAATTCTAAAAAAATGCCAGTATGTTATACAGTTGAGGTTAGTCTGATAAAAATAAATATAAATGGATGCCTAAAGCTAGCTCAGATACTTAACTACTAGCAGTAAATTAATAAAATTATTTTTAAAACATTATAAAACAGGGAACTGTCCAGTCACCAATAAAATACAGTATAATACCAGACAAAAATGATTCTAAACTAAAACTATAACAATTACTGCTTAAAGAGTTCATGGCAGGCTGGGCCATTTGGCATAAAGTAATTTTGATTCTTTAATCACTAGCACCCCATGTACGACTGCAAAAAAAGTCTTTGCCATTGTCTGTAGCAGCTAATCATCAGTTTTGAAGCGCACTGCCACTACGCTGAATCTGCATATAACACCATACCATGACAGTAGTCCAGACTACAAAAAAATCATACAAATATATTAAAGCCCACACCAAAATTAGGATCATCAGTATGTGTACTGCCTACCTAAATATTTGTTTTTACACTTTTTTGTGGACATAAGAAAAAAGCTATACTATTTGTCAGTGATAGTGTAGTTCCACAGTAAATATAACATAGATTAACATTCTCTCAATAAAGGAAATCATGCTGAGGAATGGAATGTTAATTTATGTTAATCTGAAAAGTGTCTAAAGGCTTTAAAAAAAATTTTTTTTTACTTTTATACACGTTTAATCCTACATCCCCTATTTTTACATGTTTATTGATTCATAATTTTAGAGAACTTTCAACACCGCAAAAATGCTTGCATAATTCTAATCTGATTTTATTTTCTGTTTATTTTATTGGCCATTATTGCTGTTGTCATATTATACATCATTACTTTTTATTATTATTATTTTTATCATTTATAAATTATTCCTGCCATTAAAAAAACACTGCAGTTATAAAGTGTTCCTGTCTGTTCGAAAGGACTTATTGTTTTCTTTTGATGTATATGATTTTATGCAGAAAATGTTGACATTAATCTTATATTATCTCTAATATATATATATATATATATATATATATATATATATATATATATTATAATATATATATAATATTAATATTATTATGTTGGTTATAAAAAGGGGCATGACTAAAGAATACTTACATATTTGAAGGTGCATTCAACCCGACTCAANTTATATTCTCTAATATATATATATATATATATATATATATATATATATATATATATATTATATTATCTCTCTTATATTATCTCTAATATATATATATGTGTATATATATATATTTACAGTATGTGTTGTTAAACTATATCAGTGAATAACAAATTGTTCCTAAAAGTATGTTTTGGTAACAAGTGACCGAAATGTATTTATTTTTTATCATCTATGTTGATTCTATAAATGTACTATAGGTCAAGTATGACATGTCTTGTTAGTTTTAATGACTAAAACTGATTTAGTGAAGTATAAGATTATAGCAGTGTTCTCTCTCCTAAAACCACGTTTCAAAGTAATTTGATAAGAATTGCACTATCCAGGGTGTCAAAACCTTCTAGTTCCAAACAGTTTTGCTTGCAGAGCTCAGCTAATTCAAAGCTTGTGTTACTGTTGTAATACTTTCTCAGATCTGTAGAAGAAAAATGTGTTGGATTTACACATTGAAATATTATTATTTCTGAAGCTAAAACAAATATAGATGGACATATTTGACCAAAATATGCACAGTGTCACAGATCCCCCCAGATCCAGGTCATCTGTGGCTCCTTCTTGCTCACCCTCTTTGCAGTCCCCTGGCTGCCAGCACCATCTCTGCCTCTGGATCCAGCACTCTGTATACCTCCTGCTCCAGGTCAGGTGATTCTCTGTCAGCTGCTCCCTTGCCTCAGAGAACCAGGGTATTCTGCAGACGCACTCCCTCTGCTGGCAAACGTCTGAATAACACCTGAGACTATCTCAGCAACAGCAATCCCTCTGCTGGTGGGATTGGTGTCTCTGGCTCACATGATCTACACCCATCACCTGACATTCTCTTCTTAAGGAAGTGACCTGGCAACAGGAAGTTGCCTGAACAAGGAGTTGGCTTCTGATTCCTCGTGTACCAACCTCGCCTTGACCTTTGACTACTCCTGATCGCTGCCTGGCCTGACTACTGGCCTGACCTTGACTACTGCTGATCGCTGCCTGCCCTGTTCTTTTGGCTCGTTTGACTACCCTTTTGGATTTACAGCTGGCACTACGTTTTGGCTCCTACTTGTTAGCAGTCACCTGCCTTGGTGAGCACGGGGGCCACAACCTGGCAGTAGCTTGCCGCACAACAACCTCTAGAGGCTCTGGAGAAGACCAAGCTACTGCTTAGACCCTGAGCCCTGTGTACGTCTCCACCCACTGGGTTGGTGACACAGTGGGTCCACCACTTGGCCTTGTGGAGCCGTGGTACACAGGTTTCAGTTGGTGTAGTTTGGTCCAACAGGTTAATTTGTATTTTATTACTTGCAGTGGAGTTTTATACAATATTAGCCATCAAATAATGCAAAAGGTTTGGGGTCTAGATGATATCAATATGCATCTCCTCCCCAACATTGCAACCAACATAACCTTCTTAAGGTGGAATTCAACTCCTGCAGTACATATACATGTGTTCTATTAAAACAATCCTTTAGGGTTCTTCGGTACTGAAGTTCTATATACTGAAATAGGTGTGTCCCTCAGTAGACAATATAGACAGTTTTTTAATAATTTCTATCAGTAATCCCATTTGGTTTTGACATTTCTGCCCCACAAGGTCATTTTTAATATAAAATTGTGGAACACAGGGATCTTCTGTCCAGCATAGGCTCATGTCCGCCACTTCTACAAGGTGTCCCACAATATGTAGCGATAATAAAAAAGCTAGTTCAAAGTAATAATTTATATTCATCAGCAATAATATTTGCATAGCATTGCTGAAATAAAAAGCATTATAAATATCAGCACAGTTTATGTTTAAAAACTAAAAATTATATAGCTGTACCTCACGTCTCCATTTGGAGGCAGTATTAGTATTTTCATCATCAGCACATTGACTTTGGAATATGTAGCATGTACAGAAAGGGACCACAATATCTATATATTCTGGTATATGTTACCTTGATATGTTTAACATTTACAATCCATTGTGCTAATACGCTTACTAATTCATGCTTGTACAAAAAGCAAAGCAGAAAATATAAGCCATTGTATTGCAGCCTACTGTAAAAACACTGGCATCTAGTGTGTAGAAACATTTAAAGATTTTAATTAACTATTGCATTCAATGTATTTAACTTACTCTCTGTAGGAAGTTATTTATATTGTTACACCAATACTAATTACTTTTGACAGGGATTTTTTTCTCATTGAACGCACCAGAACGGCGCCCCAGCAAGTCCGTAAAAGTCTGTGAAAGGGGAACAGCTGTCAGTGAACATGTAAATTAAAACTCTAAAGCCCTGAATAATGCTTTCCTCACACTCTTTTCCTCACATACCTCTGTATGGAGTGCTCTCCGGGGGAAAGGTCTGGCACAGTATCTGGAGGAGTGGGCGACAGGCAGTGTCTGGACCCTGGAGGATGGGGGGAGACCTTTGCTCTGCATACATTCTAAACTTGGTACCTCTATTAGCCTTCTGAGCAGTAGGCCCGAGTGTGGCTCTGGTTAAAAAAAATGCTATTGAAAACGGTAACCCCAAGCCACACTCTGGGTAGCTAAAAAAAAAAAAAAAAACATTACCTTGTCTCATCGGCATCCTCCAGTGTCCTGCCATCCTCTGGCTGATTCTTCTTCCTTCGATTGGTCCCCCGGCAAGTGTGCTGACATTCCCCAGGAGTTCCCGGTGACGTGGGGGCGTGCTGGCGCACAGTAGGAATTTCAAATTTATTATCAATATAATATAATATGATAAATATTATCAATATAAGTAAGGGAGGTATATATGTCTGAGGCAGAGGTGGACAGTAGGATTACAAGTATTAGATATATTTTCCCTAATAATCTGTCCTTATATACCCTAGGCCCAGAAGAGGAAGACGTCCTAAAAATGGGATTGTCTTTCTGCCCTTCAGGGAAAATAATAAACTTGAAGTGATCAAGGATATAAACCTATTTGCAAGAAAATTAACCCTAAAATTAATGTTTGAGAAAACTCTTGAACCCAACACACCTCAAGACCATTCGGGTCTAAAAAATTTGAGAATTCAGGACTTTAAAACTATCAAAACATTACAGGAATTAATTAATGAGAACAAGGATAATTCTGATATCACATTAGTATCAGAAGAGGATACTTTAGGGAAAAATAAATTAACCATCCCCAACAAATGAACAAAATCCACCTTTTATCCGCCTCTTTCTCACAACTCACACATCCAAACACTTGTCAATCTCACCAAGGACATCATAGAAAGTGACTTCAAAAATCCCACCATCAAACTTTAAAAAAAAACAAGAAAAGGCCCTAAAAATCTTATAAGACAACAAATGGGGCAATATCGTGATCATGAACAACACACAATATGAAAATATGTGCTATAAGATCCTAAACAACCCAGAATGGTATCAAAGAATAGATTCAAAAACAATCAACCATATCTTGATGAATACTACTCTATAGTTAGAGAAGGATTCAAAACAGGCACTATCGATGTTAAAACTAAGGATTACCTCTGGAACCAGTATCCAGGTATGCCCACATTTTATAGTTTACCAAAAATCCACAAAGACCCAAAAAACCCCAGTGGTCGGCCCATAGTATCAGGAATTGATTCTCATCCAATGCAAGTGACCTAGTAGACACATTCCTTAGACCATTTGTCTATAATCTTCCATCCTACCTCAAAGACACATCCTATCTCGAAGATACAGCTACTCCAAATAATCCAAGATATAGAAATCCCACCCAAATGCATTCTGGCCACGATAGATGTGGAGTCACTGTACGACTGTGTCCCACATTCATTAGGCCTTGAGACCATCAGGTCAATAATTGACATCCATAACCTATCTCACCCACAATACAACAATTTCATACTAAACCTTTTGAAGTACACCAGAAATGTGTTCACCTACAATGAAAATTTATATCTGCAAATTCAGGGAGTCGTGATGGGGACAAAATGTGCCCCATGTTATGCAAACCTTTACCTGGGTGAGTGGGAAAGAGAATTTTTTTCGGACCCAAATTTTTCGTTATCCGTCGTCACATACATCTGTGGCACCGTTATATCGATGACATGCTAATTATTTGGACGGATTCCAAACTCTTCAGGACATGTACAATTTTCTCCAAACAAACAGATTCAACCTAAAATTCACAATGTACTTACGTGAAAACAAAGTCCCCTTTCTAGATATCAGTTTCATGATCACTGATGATCACAAAATTATCACAACCTTATACAGGAAAGAGACTGTGGGCAATACAATCTTACATGCCCGCAGCTCACATTCCAAACCTCTGCTTAAGAGTATCCCTTTCAGTCAAGTGTTAAGGATACGAAGAAATTGTGCATCAGAAATAGATTTTAAAAATTAAGCTAGAATACTAACTTCTAGACTTATGCATAGTGGTTATAGTAAGAAACTCCTAAAATAAGCATACCACAAAACAAATCTGCTCAAAAGAGACAACTAATTATTCAAACAACAAAGAAAACCCCTGAAAAACAGAAAGTTCACAAAATAACTCGCTTCCACCAAGATCATGTCAACCTAAAAAGAAAGCAATGTCCCTGAATACATGAAAATCAAGCATTTTTATTACCCAATGGATCTACACACAGGTTAAATGAACACATTAATTGTGAATCAAAGGGAATCATATACATCACATGTAGATGTCGTGGAGACGATGTAGGTAAAACTGAAATAAAATTCAAACAATGCATTTATGAGCACATTTATGGAATAGAAAATGGAAAAATGCTAACACCTATCTGTGTACATGTAGGCATGTCACACAACTTTGACACCAGCTTTATACAATTTCTTGATCACTTGATCACATCCCCGAAAAACCCAGAGGTGGTAACATAGATAAAATTCTACTTCAGTGTGAAACTAAATGGATTAAACTTTAAAAGCAAATTACCCACCAGGCCTAAATGAAACATTTAGTTAGACTGGGACCACCAACAACACCCTGAATATAATACCTAAACCGGAATGCATTTGCACACATTTCAGTTTAAATTTATATTAATCTGAATGCATTGTTTTCCATGCATGTAACGCTTTTGAATTTTCTCATCTTTCTATTTTTTCTTTCTTTGTTTTTCTGATATTTATTTTATCATCTCTTTTATTACTTCTGGGAACTCTCCTATATATAAAAAAACATCTTTGTCTTTGCACTCTCTAAATATTTTTGCAAATGTCAGCTATAATGGTATTATACAATCTACAAAAGAATGCCCATTAATTTGGATGAGGACACTTTGCCGATCGCCGCACAATGAGCCGGGTACAGTTATATTACAAGTTTCAGTATTTTTGATTTATTTCTGCACCCTCTTTTTTAACAGATTTTTGTTTATTATTAAATGTATTATATTTATTAAATTATGGACATATTTCAGTGAGTTATGTCTAAGAATTACAGGCCTACTATGTAAACTACATTTTCATGAAAGTCAATGTACTGCTTTTAGACAGATAAATCCAAACAGTAATGAACCTCCCAGGAGGTTCAATCAATTATACACACTGGTCTATCTTAACTTGATGACTTGTATTGTATTATTAACAAGATGTAAGTTCTGGCACCTTTTTTCTTACAAAAAAGATACTAACTTTAGCTTTAACACAAGTAAAATTATAAATGTAACTATTAATAACACCTTTTCTCCTCCTAGTTTTTGTGTAATGTATTATAATTACCACAGAGTTTTCCCAAGGAATTTTAACTGTGTGACCTGCCCAGTGTTACATTCATGATCTACATAACTGTTGCGTGTAGTGTCACAATTGTTTTAATTAAATGTATGGATCTGTGTCCACAGCTGAAGCTGCTGTTGTCTTGATACTCATTAGGATTTTGTAAAATAATTGAACATCTTATATAATCCACAAAATACCAGTATTCAAGTTGACAGTCACAGACTATCTATTCCCCAATAGTTGATCCTAGCAAGATAAAGATTTTTTTTTTCAAAATAAAATACATTTTATTTATTATTTATTCTTTTAATCCAAAGGTTTTACATATGAACACATGTTGTTGATTTTGATTAAATCACATGTTTGTGATTAACTCACAGTGAGGATTTTATACAGTAACTGACACCACACTGCCTAATAATATGTTGAGACAAACATCTGTCCTAATTGCATTTATTAAAATAATGTACCTGTTCTGACTTACATACAAATTCAACTTAAAGCGTACCTATACTCACAAAACCAACTTATGGATAACATAAGCCAAAGTTATAATCATCTGAATATATTTTTTTAGCTTGCTTTGACCTTTAAACATTAAAAACGAGTTCTAGTCACACCCCCAGCTCTCTCCATCGCCTAGGCGGTGAACTGCAATGTGGGAAATGCCATCCTTGGTGGGAGTGTTTCCAATCCACGCCCACTGCCCTAATTATGCAGACTTTTTTTATCTTTCCTTTTGGGACTCTCACATCACTCAAGTGCAACTGCTCTGTCTGCAGCTGCTTCCTGCTTCTTCTCAGCTTGTTAGCTCTCCATGCAGAGGGCTCCAGCTAGTGAGGAGTGGGGGAGTGGGTGGAGGAGAAGGTCAGGAGAGGAAGAAAACGTAAACTTGCCAGTCACAAGCTGGCCATTTCTTAACACTTCAGAAATCATTATATATTGCATGGATACAAGCTGACCCAGCCAGTGCCACCATAGAAGACTGACATTTTAGTGCAAGTAAATGTGAATAGTGAACACCAAATGCTCAATCAAGCATTTACAGTGACATTTACCAATTTGGAAATTGCAAATTTATAACAGAGATGTTATACTCATTACTAGTTACACATGCATGCAAATAACATCTAACAATTTTTTGGAAAGTGTAGTGCTAATAATGTACACCAACATGATTTTTTTCATACCTGTGTATGTTACAGAAACTTGCATAGGGAATAGGAATCTCCCCGCAATTCCAGTGTAAGGCCCTGGTCAGTAGCAGTATTCTCCAGACATCCGTCCCCCAATCTAACACCGCAGTCTTCACCTATAGCAGCCTCCACTCAGCCTCAGAAGACAGGTTGCGTCTCCCAGCACTTGGTTGCGCCCAGGACTTGTGCAAGGGATGGTGTCTGGGGATAGGCTGGCAGCTGACCAGGAACCCACAAATACACAGTACAGAAATTACCAGGGTATCCAGAAAACAAGCCGAAGTCATACACAGGAGATCAGTCCACCAAGCGAGGTACAAAGGAAAAGGCACAAGCAGAGTCGAGGTCACAGGCATAGGTTGTCCGGGCTGAGTTCAAACAGATTGTCAGGAACAGGCACAGGTCAGTAACAGAAAGCCACCCAAGAATCTCTCCAGCACAGATAAGCCCAGCTAACGCTTTAACAGGCACAAATGGCTGGAAGCCAAGAGGCTATAAAGCCCCAGGAGCTAATGTCAGCATGGGATTACACAGGAACCACTCTGCTAATCAGCTGCACATAGCTCCAAATCTATTCAGCTGTGCAGCCTCAGTGCAGAGGATACCGAGGGAAAACCCAAGCTACAGGGAAACAGGGATGCTGCAACATCACTCATCCTGAAACCCCTGTGCTATCGCAAGCGCAGCCGCTGGGGGGAATAGGCTGCGTCCCCCCCCCTCCCCCACCTGTGGTGGGGCATCGCCTGGGATCGTAGGCCCAAAGAGCGCCTCCTAACATCCAGTGTGCAGCATATATTTGCATATTATGTTTGCTTTGATTAAATTGTTTTTTTTTTAATCATTTTATGTTTGATCTTTGTAAGCAAGAGTTATAGAGATTGCTATTCACTTTACCATGAACTTTCTCAAACAGATTACCAATCATGAGAGCAAACAACCTAAATAGTCTTGGCATTCTACTAGGAAAAGCCACAGTCTCAGCTTTAGAACCTAAATTATACATACAATGTATTTTCCTGCCTGAAATTTTACTTTAGCCTTCCATCAAAAGCAGAGAGCCAATCATACACATTATCATACTGCAAGGAATTGATGTTGAAATGATTTGACATTTGAAAAGAGGTGAGAGTATTTGTGGGACTATAAGGGTCAGGAAGGGTAAAAGAACCACACAAAACATTCAGGTGCTGTTCAATCAAAACGCTAATACTCATCTTTATTGGATGCATTCAATGGCCCATAACAACAGCCTCAACAGCAAGATCACAGGATTCAATTTTCCCCAGGATGTTCTCATTTTGCTATCTTCTAATAGCAAGGCCAGGATAAGGGCTGACATTTTTTATACAAAAAATATGAAAATATCAGCATCTGCACAGTTCTATGATATCGCCAGCTGACAATTACATATATACACATTTGTAATTGTCAGCTAGAGGTATCGTAGCCGCACATTTATTTAAAAACATGGTTACATGATCATTATTAGCACGTTCTTGGTTCTTGGAATAATCCACCAATAATGTACACACGCTAGATATGATCATTTGAATGATGCAGGAAGTGGCACTACAGAACAATCCACGATCACTGAACGACTGTATACACAATAGATAGTGAGCAATTGTTGCTCAATCACATCCGCCGGGACAGTCGTTAATTTGTAGTGACAATCCTCGTTCATCGGCGTCGTTGTGCACTTTTTTTCTTAACGATTATCGGACGAATGGTCGTTAGTCGTCCGTTTCCAACGATAATTATTGCAAGTGTGTACGCAGCTTTACTCAAAAAACCAACACATTTTAAAGTAAGATAAAAAAAAAAAACTTTTTCTATAGCATTGGCATTAAAGGAAAACACTTGCATTTAATAACAATTGTTCCTTGCTTATAATCACTCAATCAATCAATCAATCAATGCTTATCAATGCCTATCACAAACTGCAGATTTGTTTAGTAGCTCAAAAAGAATTAAAGCTTAAAGATCAGCACCATAAATAGCCAGGTAACTAGCTTGTTTAATGTGAGCAAGTGAATTTCAACTCTTAAATATGATCTAACAATCTGCATATATGATATTATTAAATACATAAATCATCCAGTGTTTTGTCTTTTGTTGTAACTTTGATTAGTGTTTTGAACCAGTTTCAATGAAAATCATGTGCAATTATTTAGAAACAAACGATTAATAATATATACATCAAAGTTAGTAGGGCATCTTTTGTAAGCCTTTTCTATAATAGTAACAGTAATGTTGTGTCAAAGGCTGCACCATATTGATTTTTAAAACACAAGAAACCTTAAAACTTTGTAAAACTGCAATTACATTTAACCTATAATTATTAATCCTTTTCATAGAGCTCAGTCATTGTTACTTCCTTCACTGCTTAGATGCATTTAGTGTATACATTCATCCAGCAAAAAGCAATTCAAAGCCCCAATTAAAGTTCTTGTTAAATAGAAAAATCAGGAGACAAGCCTGAATCTAATGCTTTTTTTCCACATTGTAAAATATTTTTAATGAGTTTTAGGCTAATGCAAATCCCCATTCTAAGAGTTTATACTAATTATAAAAGAATTATTCTTCTTGAGTTGAACAGCATGCATTTCCTAGTACAAATATTTAGGATTTCTTTTTTATTAGGTAAAAGAGTTATTAAAGGTCCTGCCTGGAGAAGATTAAACAAAATGGTTAGAAATTGCCCCCAATGTGTTTGACAACTCTAAGATCCCTTCTTTCATGAGAGGGTGTGAGTTATATCACTTTGATGCAAAGTGCATCTGAATACTATGTTGAGGTGTTTTCTGAAATGTGTTTCACCTATGGAATCAATCCTTTGCTAGCTTTTTGTCACCTAGCTTGAATTCTGCTGTCTCTAACTTTGCTCTACTGTTATAGGATACTTTGGCTTTAAATGCAAAAATACCCAAAATTGTAGTTCTGTTCTTCTGTACCTTTAGCACCAACCATACCTAGCCTATAGTATGCCTATTGTGTATTTATTCCCCCTAATGTTGTTCTTGTCTCCTTGCCCTAAATTTGAATGGGTTGAATACTAAATAATAAACTATGCCCACAATTGATAGTCAAAAAGGGACTGCTATTGGTAAAGACTAGAGTGGGTAGAGTAGCTTTGGTTGCAAAGCTGAGCTATAATTTGTATTTTATGTAATAATCTAAAGCAGAAAGGTGCATTAGATCATATTTACATAGATTGATCCATTCATATTTAAAAAAAAAAACAAAAAATGAAATATTTTAGATAGAAATTATTACACACACATGATCCAGAAGAAGATAAAACTCCATTATAATGCATGGTTCAATGTAAATCTGTTTCTGATTCACTAGGAAACTCAGATGATTCCTGTATTACCAGTCTCTGGTGTCAATCCTTTAAAAACATGATACCCTGGTTCCACGCATCTAGAAATGCATTCAACTTTTTCTTAAAACAATCTCTTATATACAAATATTTACCTTTCCTTCGGACACAAAGGGCCTAATTTAAAAAACTTCCCCAAGGCTGGAGAGGATACATATTCATCAAGCTGGGTGATCCAGAAAACCTGGAATGAATTTGGTCCAGGATTCAAAACATTTGCTAGCTAAAAACTAAATGACTTTGAAGAAATTCTTCCATTCCAGGTTTGCTTATTTACCCAGCTTCACTGATGAAAGTGTATCATCTCCTGCCACGGAGGCCACAAAATCACGGGGAAGACTGAGGACTTGACAGTTGTTCAGAAGACATACACAAGGGACAAGGTTGGCCACAAAAAGTCATTGCTAAAGTCTTGGGAAGATTTAATAAATCAGACCGCACGAGTCTACCATATTGAATACTTTCACAAAAGTCAAATTTTCTGAAATACTGAATTTTGGGTTTTTCTTACCTGTAGTCCATAATCATTAAAATGAAAACATTTAAATGCTTGAAACCTGTATATGTTACATGGAGCAAATGCTTGGAATCCTATGTAAGGGTTTTATGCACTCACACAGGTTTAATGCTGATCCCTTAAAGCCACATATTTAGGATTTGGTCTGTCTCATGAACAAAATTTACGAAAATACTGACTGTAAACATTTATGAGATTTAAAAGAAGAAAAGAGGTGGGGGGAGAATAGTGAGAGAGGAAGAAGGGGGGAGATAGAGGGAAGGAGAGAATGGGGAGACAGAGAAGTAGGTTAAGGAAATATTGGGGAGACAAATACAGAGAGAGAGAGGGCAGAGTAAGTGGGATGGGGAGAAAGTGAGGGAGGGAGAGAGAGAGTGAGTGTGGGAGAGGGGAAGTGAGAGATAAAGAGTGGAGAGGGAGGGGAAGAGAAAGAAAAAGAGGAGAGAGGGAGAAGATAAAAATTTTTGACATCTGACCTACCCCTCCCCCAAAATTATCCATTATTTATATTTAGTTTAAAGCTTAAAACAATCTGCAAAGTAGAAGCTTTTTTCTTTGATGTCCATATTACCATTTAGTTTATTTGAAAGTCACAGGGTAGAGGAAGGAGAGGAAGAGGCAGATATGTGGGTTATGACAGAGGAGTTCTCCTGTCCTATGTTGCTGCCATTGTAGCTGGAAAGCTGTTATTTCTCTTTTAACGCAATACTACAGCGGTAAGTTTTCCTTTCCTGCAACAAGAAAGTGGCATTTGAATTAGCCTCTGCCAGTAAAAAATAAATGAGTTTTTTTCCAGGGATATGAGTTTACTCAAATGTATTAGTCAGCTAATTTCCTTTAATATGGGGTCCACACTGTCTGTTTTGCTGTCTACAATTCACAAGGCCCTGCAAGGCATTTTTTTTTATTTTACAAAATTTCTCTTGCCCAGCATTTGCTGCCCAAGTCATTTAGAGTTTAGTGGTAGGTAAGATAGACACAGCATGTGAAGGAGTGGAAAAATGTTGACTGTTCATAATACTGTTATTATATAATATATTGGAAAAGTAATACATCACTACATAGCTCAATAATTACACCAATTGAGATCACTACTCAATAAAATAATGAAAATTCTTATCAGTAGAAAGTGTGAATATTCTTGTATGAAACTTGCCCTAAGTCATGCCCACACATGGCTCTGAGACTAGACGACCAAACGATAAGAAAGCAAATATTTGAAATGTGTGGGTCATGAATAGCACAGATCAGTAAGCAAAGACTTTATGATGCTCCATCTATCAGACAGGAAATTATGCTATGCTTGCTGCAGCTTCTAATTCTTCTTGTTGGGATGGGATGGTAAAGGCTTTCTAGAAGCATGACAGAAAAAAAGCTTCAGCTTGAAATGTACATTGGTTTTTATCTTGGAAGATCTATACAATAGTGTATTTAAACAGTTTATTTAAGTATTAGGTTTCTGGGTCAGAAATAAACT
This sequence comes from Pyxicephalus adspersus, assembly GCF_032062135.1. Taxonomy (NCBI): domain Eukaryota; kingdom Metazoa; phylum Chordata; class Amphibia; order Anura; family Pyxicephalidae; genus Pyxicephalus; species Pyxicephalus adspersus. The sequence continues at coordinate 50,353,363 of NC_092862.1, read as the reverse complement.
CCAAATTTCCATCCACTAGAATAAGTGCATGAATATTTCATAATGTGTCCCGTGCTTTATAGCTATAGCTATAGTTATATGTGGACAACTTGGGGTATCAACCCCAGAAAACAGTCTCATGCTTGTTCTATATTTTAGCACTTTCCCCACACTGTTATTTCCTTTTAATAATTATGTTCCAAATTGCAACTTTTTTTGTGTTTTCAATAAATGTTGATACATATTAGTTATTAGCTCATTGCTCTTACTGTTTTCCCCATATTCACATTCATTTTGTTGTCTTTCATGCTGATGTAGTGATTAAGAAGCTTACTTAATTCTGTGGTTTGATATCCATTATTTTTAATTTATGTATGTTGGCCTATAGCCCTCAAATATGTAATTTTCTCTACTACTAATTTTACGTGTTTATTATTACAGCTAATTCTGCACAGTTTCATACCCCCAGGAAGTATGGAAATGTAATATATTTTATACTTATCAAAATTTATAAAAAATGAAAAATGAATGGTTACTGGAGTTCCCTAAATAGAAAATTTAACATTGTTACACTACACTAACACAAACAATTATTTAAATACTACTGGGTTTTGTTTGGTTCAGTATTCAGTTGTTTCCCCTTAAAGCAGAATTAGGCTTGGAAAGGGCAGGTAGACAGACTCTATTGCAGAAAAGCAATAATTTGTTTCTTTTGCAATAAAACAAACTGACCTTTCTGTTTGCAATCTTCTTTAAATGTTTCATGGGGTGCATTTTGCAGCTCACTGTACAAATTCCAGCATATTTGGCTGTCGGGAATGAATGAACTCCCATATACATATTGCAGTAGTTACATTATGCTGGCTGGGTCAGTCAAAATAGTCAAAGTTACCAGGTCCTGAGAAAGACTGGCTGAGGATTTTGGGGGGCATTGGGGCAGTGGGAAGAGGTAAGTTTAGTTTTCTTTGAAACTTTTTTTTTTAGCTTTGGACAGAATGAGGTGGAACAATCTTACTGTCTTACACAGACAGGAATGGTGATATGAAGAAAGAGTCCTGAAGGAGAATGTTTTCTGTAGCTGGTTGACCCAGGTTGGTCCCTGGGTTGGTTTGTCTCTTTAAAAGTGTAATGGCTGGGAAGGTGGGTAAGTACCTCTATAGAGCTCACCAACCTTTACAACCCCCAGCTGAATAGGATTTAGGGTGAAATCTCCCTAATAGACATTCACACAGCAATAAAACCTTGACAAAACTTTAAAGGAGCTTATATTCTTGAGTGTGCATTTGCTCCTTTTTTGTACGTTTAGGGTGATATATATTAATTATTAAAAATGCTTAAAGTTTTACTTTTATTTATTTAGAAAAGTGCACTAAACTAGTATGTTTCAACAAGTAGGCTGATTATGTCACTAATGCCTTATTTTTGCCAAAATCATTATACCTACCACCGCTAGACCACGGCTAATTGACAAAAGGATTAGTATGAAAAAGAGTTGTACAACTTGTTCATTACAACTCTTTCATACTAATCCTTTTGTCAACTGACTGAATCTGGCTGAAATCAATCATTTAAAAACTACTTGTTGTACTAATTTTCTTCCTGACCTATTATGTTTCTGCCCACGTCTCCTCTGTATTATGTACATATTCTTAAGTTTTTCTTATGACAGTGTCTTTTTTTATTTACCATCAGTACATCAACATACCAAGAGATCTGGGTACTGTAGCAAAGTTAATAAAGCACATAAAAACAGGTAATACAAAGCATTGTAAATTAGTAATATTTGTGCCTGGAAAACCCCAACCTCCCACCCCTGATCATCCAGGGAATGGGTGCTAGTGGCCACAACAGCATTTTATTAACATGAATTTTAAACAGTACAAGTACCAAACAATACCCAATAGTATAAATTGCGTACATACCTAAATAAAACTAAAGTGAACATTTGCTTTGTGTTTGCCTCACACCACATAGTTATGTTACCTTTAAATGCCTACTACACTGCTCCACCACCAACAGTGGAAGAATGCCTGGAAAATTTGGGCAGTAGGTACTCACTTCACCACTCTTCATACAGTTATCAGGGATGTATTAGGGTGGGCATGCATGGGCACGCCATGCCAACATCTTTTCTTGGGAATGAGGCTTTTTTTTTTTTTTACGACTACATCCCCGACAGCAATACTGGCTCTTGATGATTGGACACTGATGCACCCATTGCTATTACATGGGGTTAGAGTGAAAATCCTCAGCCCTCTGTAAGCAACACTTTTTTGCACCCCAAGGCTTCCTGGCTGGGAAATGTCCAGGTTCACTTTAAGGTCTTTGAAGTCACCATGCTAACACACATGTGCTTCTAGCAATACCAACTTGTAGACATTTGACAAACAAACAAACAAATATTCTAAATCCTTCCCCTGTACACCATAAAGGAGAAATACAAGAGCATGTAACAAAAATGATTCAAATATATGAACCATTTCTAATAACAACCATATTTGTGTGGAACAAATGTGTATAGAAGAAACAGCATACCATAAGAGATTTTGCTGATAATAGTTTATAATCTGCATCGTAGTATATTTAAAAAACTCACATACAATTGACCCCCAAATGCACCAACGAGGTATTATAAAGCAAAATTTACCACATAATAAACAAAAAATATGAAACTGATTTGTTAAATCTATTTAAAGAATAAAAATAACACAAAAATCTTGGTATAGAGACTCTGGGAATAACATAATGCCATAAAGTCAGCAGGCATAATTGAAAACTTTTTCAAGCAGAACCATATTATTTACTCGGTAGCTCTCAGATTAAAATTGATTAGAATAATAACCAGAAAAATTTCCAATACAAATTGTCAAAAATGTGACCAATACATTTTAACCATAAGAAATTCTAAATTAACAGTCTGAAACATCATTTTATTTTGAAGATCTTGCTTAATTGATAATACAATTTTTTAATTTACCATCCTAATTGTGACACAGTTTAAGGTAAGTTTTAGGCCAGTACATGTTTACATACCTTTATTAAGCATTAAATAGGCATACAAATACATTGATATATGTAGATGAGGGCATCCTCAAAGTTTACAAGCACTGAAGCACTGAGGCAGATATTTTGGGTTGCTTTCCACAAGCGTCTCACAATAGGTTGCTGGAATTTTAGTTATTTCCTACAGGCAGAACTGGTAGAATTAATATAATGTAAAAGGTTTCTAGTGTAAGGAACTTACCCGCCCTGCGAGCCTGCGGTGTCCCTGGGGTTCCCAGCCACAGAGGGAGACCCCTCAGTAGCAAGCAGCATAACCAAGGCTGCTCCTCTGCTCACAGCTTGTCTGTCTCTGCAGGCGGAGGGATCCGCCCTGGACTAATTACTGATCAGCCAGGCAACAGCCCTTGCATCCCTTTGGATGTGGTTCCTGCTCCCAGCACTGTGCAAGTGCAAAGTAGTGCACGTCCTAGGGGTACTGTGGGAAGAGGTGCGCGTGTTACCATGCGTCCCTCTTGTACCCCCCGAGGGCGTGGCACTCGGCTGCTTCGCCCCAGGGCGGGACATAGTTAGTTTGAATTCCCTGCGGCCAATCAGCTGCAGGGGATTTACTCAGTCTCCCATCAGACAGTGCCAGGTGGCGCAAGGTGATTGGTCATCCTGGCTATTTAAGGAGAGCCTGTCCATCACCCCATGGCCCGCTATAGCCTCTGTTACCACAGTGTGCTTGGGTGTGTCTTTGTGTATGTTAAACTTTATCTGCTTGTCATCTCCTCAGTGACCTGGTCTGAAACTAACTCTGATTGAACTCTGCCAGCCCTGACCTCGGATTGTTATTGACCATTCTGCCTGCTGCCAGCCCTGACCTCGGATTGTTACTGACCTGCATTTGCCTTATCCTTCTGTACCTTGCTTGATTGAAATTAACCCTTGCTGTGCTGTTTTGAATAAACCTGATTCAAGGATATCTGGAGTTGGTTGTGGTTTGTGTGCCCAGGCGCATTACATCTAGGCCTCTGTTACCACTCATAAATCGCCCACAGATAATCTGTCCAGCAGTTTTTGCCATCCTCAGCCTCTCTTTAGCAGTCCAAAGATTTGCCTTTTCTAGCATCCCCTGCACCTATTCTGAGGCTGTGCACATATGAAGAGGATATCAGAGTATGTGCAGCAAGCAATGAGCAGACCATTTCCTGGGTACAATCTTGTCCAGCTATTGACTGCTAGCCTTGTTTACACATCTATGATTCCAGGCTCTGGTTTCTAGATCCTCAGCAGTGTTACCTGAGATTTGTTCAGTTACACTCTTCTATATTGTGCCTTTTTGGATTCCTGACTTGTGTCTGACCTTGTGCTGTGCCTGACTACACTTACCTACCTTGACCGTGTTGACCTTTTACCACAACTGTTTTAGGTGTGTTTGAGATAACTGTCCCTTTGGAAGACCCATTAGTGACTGAGATTTAACTTCCTTGGTAAACTCTTTGGATGTATATCTACATATTGTTCCTTCCTAAGGGTGCCATCTATTATGTGAAATGCACCGTTTTCTCCAGCAGCAAAACACCCCCACAACATGTTGCTCCCACCCCCATGCTTGGCAATTGGGATTATATTCTTTGGTTTTTTTTCAAACCTCAGAATTTTTTCTACAAATCTAAAAATGGTACTGATTTTTTGATTATGGGTTCATAATGTTCATAATGTTCATAATTATGGGTTCAAAAAAACTTTTTGATTATGGGTTCATCAGATCAGTGGTCATTCTGGATTCTTAATGTAGGCTTTGGAGCAGTGGCTTCCTACTTGCTGATCAGCCTTTAAGATCATGTTGATTTAGGGCACAGTTTATTGTTGAGATATTTTTCTACCTATTTTTCCAGCATGTACAGGAGATATTTTGCTGGTGTTCTGGGATTGATTGTTCGGCGGAAGTCTTTCCTTCTCTAGGTGACAGAATACATTTCCTTTCTGAGCAGTATGACAGCTGTGTTGTCCCCTTGTGTTTATTTTTCCATAGTATTGTTTGTACAGATAAGCATGGAAGCTTCAGATGTTTGGAAATTGTTCCCATGGATATACCAGATTTATGGAGGTTCACAGTTTGGGTTAATTTCTTTTGTTTTTCCCATAATGTCAAACATAGAGGAAGTGAATTTGATAGTGGGCGTTAATAAACATTCACAGATTGACTCCAGTTAGGCTGATTGGTTATCAGAAACTTATTGTCTAATTGCCTAAAGGCCTAATGGTCTTAATGCTTTCTAGAATTTCCCAAACTGTTTAAAAACACACCAAAGTAAACCAAAGTAAATGACAATAAAAAGTAAAAAGTGAACATTGTTGGAAGAAATGTTCTAAATGATAAAGAATATGTCTTAAATGATATATCAAATGAATAGTTTGTTAATATGAAATATGTGGGTTATAAAGTGAGTTTTAAAGACTCTACCCTAATAATATGTAAAATTCTGACTTCAATGGTGTATAGCAAGAGAAAAATGAAATCACTTGAGACTCAGTAATATTATCCCTTTTTCTTTTTATTTTACAACATGTAAAATAAAATATCATGTAATAGCTGCGACAAGCAATAAAACTGTGCACTGACTATTCTACAAAAGAACTAAAGTTACAAATAATGTAATCAGATTTTTCAATTACTTAATAACTATATTAGCCACAATTTGAATATGCTCAGAGTGAAGGAAATGTTCTAACCAAAATTAAGATATGAATTGAAACATATATTTTCCGTGCCTAGCCCGCAGGGTTGAGTAATATGTATAGGTAGAAAAGGTGAAGAAAAGACAGGCCTTTAGTGGCACAAATAATTAGGTATATATGTGTAACAATTTATGTTTAGTCTAACCTAGGGATGTGCTAGAACCTAACGCTAACAAAGTCCTACTTCTCTAGATAAGGGTGATTTTGTGAGCAATATTAACATAAGTATTAAATGACAGACACAAATACAAGATTTTTCTCTGACTCCCGACGCGTTTTGTCCAAGGAGGGATTCTTTAGGGTACTTTAAAAATTCAAGATTGTGTCTGTCGATTAATGTCTCTCAAACACCATGTTGAAATGTGATATAAAGTGAACCAACTATCAAAGTGTGTTTAAGATTTTTGATTAAATTGTGGTCAATGTAAAATAAATAAATCTGGCTGTTTGTCCACTGGATGTTACGTTATTTACCATATGTTCACCATGAAAAAGGTTTGCCTGAGTGAACAGTACTGATGCAGTATCTTCCATATAGGGTAAATCGATAATTAACTATTTGGTTAGTCGTGACGACTGTATCCTCAAAAGGTTGACATTTATGTTGTATTTAAATCCACTTTAATGTTCTTTTCCAAATTGATGTTTGAATTCCAGCAATCAGTAGTTAAGGTTCATGAAATGATGAAACATCTTACAGGCAGTCATGTTTAATCCAAACAGGAAAGAAGGTGATGACAGCCGAGAGATTTTTTGTTTCTTGTACAAGCCTATTGAACTGGATTGGCCAGCAGCAGCAAGCTGCAAAGGCAAACTCTATATTGCTCACAAAATCACCCTTATCTAAAGTAGCATTCTAGCACAGAGGAGTTATGTCCAGATTAGACTAAAAATAACTTTCATTTAATAAAGAACACATATATAACCAATTATTTGTAGAACCAAAGGCCTGTCTTTTCTTCTCCTTCTCTACCTATACATAATAGAATATGCTCAGACTAGCAGCTAAAAACCCTCCTCATTTATAGTTCCTGGACACCTATTGCCAACAGGTTGCCACTCAGAAGCCATAAACAACATGGTAACTGCCAGGCTGTTTCAGTCATTAGCAAACACTTGAGAAGGCATTTACTTGTGGTCTCAGTTTTTTTTAAAAACTTCTATATGGAATAATGTAATCACTAGAAGATGCTGGAGAGGTTAAACTCTCTTGGATGATACATTTAGCTTCTAAGAAAACCAGTGCTACAGTGAGCAAATGCCTGAAAATAGACTCTCCAATAATAACTATTTTTAGGGGGTGGCTAAATGGGGTTACAACAGTGGTACCTCATAAAAAAGAATGCTCCTCAATAAGAGCATTATAATTATTTCACATAATAAATACTAATAGGTTACAGCCAGATTACCAGCATGGTATCTTTTGCACGAAGCTGGGGTCTGGTTGATTTATGGTTTCCATCTCAAATATCATATGTGAAGATAGACTAAAGAGGACATCCATGATGTTGACTCCCTATGTATCATGGCATGGAGACATTTTCTCTGAAGCTAATGTCATTGAAACCAGTTTAGCATTAAAGGCTTGTAAAGGGAAAAAAATCCTCAACTTCTGTAAAGGGAATGCCACTTTGAAGCAGAAACCAGAAAAATAAGGTAAGTAAAACTGGAAATCCCCTGGTTGACCAATTGCACCTGGCACAATTATTCTGAAAAATAAATGTTGTTCATTTTTTTTTCAACAATCTCATGTGGCATGTTTTTCCTTGATTTGAAGCTTGATACAACCACTGGTAAAAAAAAAAAAAATCTGTAAATAGCTATATATATTACTCTGTTTTTTTCAATGGACAATTGGAACACATTCCAAAAAAATACAAAATTATGCAGTTTTGCCAAAAATCTAAGTTAAAATAAAGCTGCCACTTTAACAAGGAGGTTAAAGTGGCAGTTAAATCCAGCTCATTAGCATCCCAATACTTAATTTAACAATAGTTTTTTATCCCATACCAAGGGTCAACCTTCTTTTAAATCTGATGATTTTCTTTATTCACAAATCGTAAAAAAAAACTTTTGTAGTACATCATGTGCTCATCGAGTGCTCATGTTGATTGTAGAGGGATTTTTTTTTTTAGCAAAATTTCAATTAACAGGTGGTATTTATTTCTTTATGTATTAAGTATTAACAAAAAGAAAAGGCTACTGTGTCTTGTAGCCCCCTCCCCCCAGTTTCAAACCAGGACCATTCCCCAGCACTGAACTGAAATAACAAGACAGAGATTCTGTGAGCAAGAAGGTAGGGGATAAGCAACAGAATAAGCGGTGCAATTAAAATACTGGTGTTGCAATAAATAGTTTATTAAATGTGAAAAAAGCTGTGATGTGTAAGAGTAAAAGTAAAACCAAGTAAAAGAAATGCAGCATTAAGCACAAATACATTAAGTTCTGTCCTATTATATATTCTAAAGATATCTGCAAAGGATTATTTTGAATCTCTTTTTTAGACAAAGATTGAAAAACACAATAATTACACTTGCACATTTGTAGGAAACAAATCTTTTATCCCCCATATTTTCCTTCAGATATCTGGAAACTGCATATGGATTTTTCTTCTCTTTAGATAAAGGGTGCTTCTCTGCAGACAGCCTAGGAGATTATCCATGCTTATTTGTAGGAGAAATATCTTTCAATTGAACTCCATGACTACCAACTGTCCTAAAAAACACACCGCAATCACACATGCAAATTATTAGGTATAACATCTCCACTGTCAAGTATTCCACTGCCTAACAGGTATACCAATTAGATAAAAAATAAACTTCTTTCTCCTCTATACATTGCTACGAATATCTCTAAATGATAGATTGATTCTCTGTTTTGGATAAAGCAGGTTGAGCTGTATTCAGCCTAAGAAATAAACAGTAATTACATGCCTGAAAAATGAACAAACCATTTTTTCAAAGAGAAATAGAAGTTTTTAAAATAAATGTTTATTTATTTTAGGTGCTTGTAATTTTGGGGATAAATTGGATGTACATGTGTATTGGTGTTGGTTATATGCTTGCTAAACAGTGGTTGCCAATCAGTGGTCCACAGCCCCGACCGGTGCACCCCCCAGCGGGGTCAGGAGAAGGACCTTTTTTGGGAGCGGACCAGCCAGAGCCACAGACCATGTCCTCTGTATGGTCCCACTCTCTCATCCCAGGCTCAGACGTGGGATGGAAGAGTGGTAAGGTTCTGGCATTATGATGTCACTATGGGGGAAGTTTCTTCCCCTTTGAGTGACACATGGCTCCCTGTGCGCTCTGGTTTCTGTGCATTTAGTGGTCCATAGGTCCAAAAAGGTTGTCGATCACTAGATTAACAGACTGCTTGTGATATTGGAAGCCTTTCAGATATGATAAAGAAAAAATCTTCCTGTGAAGTCCAACAGAGAATTGTTTCTTCTCACATACTTAAAACATTCTGGTAGGTTAAAAGGGGGCTTTCACGAAAAAAAAAATGGACTATGCGGGGGGGGGGAATATTGTCGTCAAAAAACACAGAACAGAAATGTGGATGTTTCAAGTCTATTTTACACAAAAAGAACCTATATTCTTATAGGTAATAAGTTTAGGCCTGCAGCCTGCAGAGTAGGTCAGAATAGGGCTACATTTGGAGGCACTGCTGAGATTATCTTGGATCAGAACAGTATTGTGTTACCATACCACTGTTATCTACAGAGGCTGTATGGCAGTGGCTCAGGAGAAGGGATTGTCACATAAAAGGACGTTTGCTATATCTTGTGTACCTATATTTGTGAGCACCCACAGACTACAGGAGGCACTAAAAGCTAATGAAACTCCGCAGCATGCATCTCTTGTGGATAAAAGAGAGGATGATTATGGATATGAGCTCTATACCCAATTACTATGTCTCAGTGAGGTGGATCTATATCCAGTTAAAGGGCTCTTTTGTATCTACCCCAAAGGGGTTGAAGATGTTGGCTGTGCTAAAGTTTTCCCACTAATTTCACCTTCAGTGAGGAGAAAGTCACCAGTCCTGCCTGTAAAATGTGAACCATTAAATTTGTGTGTTTCTACAGAATACACTGATACAATGTCTGATACAGTCACTAAGCAGGAGACCAGTCTTGAGCATTTGTTGTTAAAGGTCACTGAAGTTATATCTCAAAATCTATATGCTGATTCTCATCACAAGTGAAAGAATTTTTCAGGAGTACTACCTGTTCCTGCTGGTGAGCAGAGCTTTAAGGCATGGAAAGATTTTGCACAACAAGTAATGGAGGAATGGACCTGCTCGGAGGAAAAGAAAAAACAACGCATTATGGAAAGCCTCCAAACGCCAGCATCTACTATTGTTAGAGCGTACAAGGACAATCATGGGGAGTACCACTGGATTATATTGATGTTCTGACAGATGCTTATGGACTGTACCACGATCCTGATCAAATGCTTGCTGACTTTAAACAGACAAAGCACAAAGAGGGAGAGGATGTTTCGGTATTTGTGAGAAGGATAGAGGTACTTCTAGGGAGATTGCTAACTGAAAAGGTGAAAAGGTGATCTCCCCTGCAGATGTTGACAAGTTATGAGAGATTTTATCCTGTTTCCACAGAGAAAAGAAAGGCTCTGCTCCTGTTCATCCACATAGGTTGCACCACAACACATCAGTAGCCTGCAGAGTGGGTCAGAATAGGGCTAAACTAAGATATTTGAAGACCCACTGTAAGGCCGTGGTCAGCACCAGTCCCCCAATCTTACACCGCAGTCTTCACCGATAGCAGCCTCCGCTCAGTCTCGGGAGACTGGTTGCGTCTCCCAGCACTCGGTTGCCCCCAGGACTTACTGTTCAAGGGATGGTGTCTGGGAATGGGCTGGCAGCAAGCCAGAAGCCCACAGATAAAGCAGTACCAAGATTCCAACAGGGCCAAGGGCCAAGTCTAGAATACAGAGCAGAGATCATCTGCAGAATATCCATCCACCAAACGAAGTACACAAGTACAAAGCACAAGCAGAGTCTGGGTCACAGGCAAAGTTCGGTCAAGGCAGCATAAACTGGCAATGTTAGAAACAGTCAGGGTCAGCAACAATAAATCAAACGATAAATCTCCAGCACAGATTAGCCAAACTAAATGCTACAACAGGCACTGATGACTGGGAGCAGAGAGGCTTTAAGGTCCCAGCAGCCAATAGCAGTGCAGGACTGAATCAGGAGCTGATCAACTTCTAGAATCCCTTTCAGCTGTGCACAGCCTAACAATGGACGGCTGGGGATGCCATAAATCCATCAGGCTGCACATCTAAAGGGAAGCAGGGGCTGCTGGTATCCCAGTTCTTCTGGCTGCCGCAATTGACATTACTGGACAGAACAGACAGTGTTTATTACCACAATGGTGCACAGCACGGAGTCGCCGGACAGATGAGCATTTCCTAACACCCACAATTAGCCCTCAATTTCCTTCAGCAAAATGACCAAGGTTCTTAAACTTAAATTACTAAAATTCTCCCAAAGTACCCGGTTTTGTGAGATTTCTTAATTAATGTTTTTTTCTTAATAATGGCTTGAAAAAGGAGAACCCGGCATGGGTGATGTTTGTATGTAATGTTGCAGTCCTGCAAACTATTATTTTTCAATAGCAGTTTGGTAATAGGTTTTTTTCTTTTTTGCATTTTATTGCGATTTGATTGCAAAACTTCAACCTGGATTCACAGGTTGAAGGTTTATACTGAATTTATGATAAAGGGGAAAACACTCAGAATACTATATGTAATGGTGATATGTTGTTTGCATGTTATTGTTTCTTTAACTAGACTTGAGGTTGAACAGAGAGATGGTTGGTTTTTGCTGAAGGGGATAACTTTCAGTACAACTAGACCAGTACAACTAGACCAGTGCATTGCTAGATGATTATTGGTACGAATCTGGTTCCCTGGGACTGGGTGTGGGCCTAATCTGATACTGGGGTAGTTTATGGAGTGGCTTTACTGGTTGGAGACTGCCATGATGTCATCTGCCCCCCAGACATCTCATATCTGCTTGGTCCCTCAAACTAAATTAGGCATCCTCTCTTGGAATGTTACTGGGTTAAACAGTCCTCAGAAAAATAAAAAAAATCCTGCTACACCTAAAATGCAAATTCCCCGACAAGCTTTTTGCAAGAAACACATTGGAAGAACAGGAATCTTGCCACACTGCAAGACTACTGGATCGGCAACATTTTCGCCACCACATACAAAAGGAAAAAAGGGGTGCAGCGATAGTACTCCGTAAGAACCTACCATACAACATTCTATCGGTTGAGAGATATGGGGAGAGTAGAAACATCATGGTGGTCTTGGAGTTGGCTGGACTGGTCTTCTTATTCTGTTTAGTATATGCACCTGTTGGTGACTCCTCCCAGTTCTAGGCTGATTTAATATAGCCTTAGATCATTCTAACCCCGCATGCGGCAAATCTCACACTTCCCTCATTAATGCTTGGAGAAAACCTACTGGGAACGGAGGGATCACGCTAAGAAGTGCTGGCAGGAGGCAGTGAGCTTTCTGGATGCACATGTAGCAGCTAGATTTGAAACAAAGACACATTTCACCAAGAAAAACTTTTATCTCTGGGGCAATAGGTTGGAATCATTATTATCTAAATTGGCAAAACCCACAGGGCCCATAAGATCTCTTATCCCCTTAAATAAGTCCCATTCTTTAAACCTCTAATATCAGCGGTTGTACACTGCATTGCCATCTCAAAAAGCCACCCTCACCGACCTGCTATCTAAGGCTAAACTAACAAAATGAACCTATTATTAAAGTAAATTTCCCAACTGTCTCACAACAAAAGAGGAGGTTCAAAAAACAATCTCTTTTTTGGCAAATTTTAAAACGCCAGTTCCCAGTGGCTTCTTGGTAGAATTATTTAAAATTATAATGGAAGAAGTCACTCCACTACTTGCAGAGGTTTACAACACCGATTAAATATTTGAGGCCTATACAACTTTAGTCCCTAAAGATTGCAGGGGTCCCTCTTTAGTAACCTCATATAGACCTGCCTACCTATTGAATCATGGCTATAAAATACTGGCTAAATTATTGTTTAAAAAATTACAATAATTCTTGCCCTCCCTACTAATGGGCTAGGCCTAGTATGTGTATTCTGCAACAGCTGGTCAAAAATGGGGGCCTGAATTTCTAAAAATCTGAAGGATTGGATACATGGAACAGCCAGCTTTACGACTCTGACCTTGACCAACAAATGATTCCTAACATGGACCTGAACTACTTGCTGAACATTCATAAAGAATTATTGCCTCCTGAAATTATCCAGAACCCCTTATTATACACATGCTGGCAGGCATGGCACAAGATTAAAGGAAGGTTTCAGCTTAATAGTTAATCCTCTCTTTTTCAACCACTTTGGGGAAACTCAGACTTCTCATGGTCTTTCAGGCTGCCTCAAAGGCAGAATACCCTGGGTCTCAACTCTTAATGTTGAAATAGTTTGTTGATTTCACACGGGGCCGCAACTGTCCAATTCCCATTTTTAAGGAACAAACCTTTTGCCTATCTTCAACTCCAATAATATTTATCGGTAAGAACCTTTCTGCCACAGTCCCCTAGACAAATTGTTGTTGGTTCCAAACCTGGTCAGGAGTTACAAGTTTCTTCGAGGTGTGGGAATAATGGGAATCAGATATCACAACCTTACTGTCGACCACTAGGCAGCTTAATAGTTAGGATTTATTAAAACCTCATGGTGCATGTACCTTTGGTAGCCAGTGATCTCCGATTAAAATAGTATATATATATATATATATATATATATTGAGCATTGAGGATTTCCTGTTGAAAAGTGGGTAGCAGGGAAGATTAGCCTGCTGTAGAGAATGAAGCACTTGACTATTTAGGGGTTGGGCCTAATAAACAGATGAAAAGTGTTTTTCAAAGGAGCATAGCTTTGGTGTGATGCCTACATCCTTGAGTAGGGTCGCGCAGTGTGTGTAACATTCTTTTGGGAACGTTGGGTATAGCTAGCTTAACCAATAATGTTCCTATTTTACTGTCCCAGCGGTAATATTTGTATTCAAGGTGTTGTGCTCTGCGTAGGGCTAGGGTATGACGATGGTTATCTAGAACCATGGCTGCTTGGCACGTCTGGATTCCTCAGCAAGGGGTTGTTGATATGTGTGATATGCCATTGCTACATTACTATACAGATGTGTACGTAGTTTAGCTCCCTCTCATTTAAGGCCTTTAAGGCATGTAGTGATATGCCCCCATAATACGGCTCTGCTGGTCTCCCAATATAATACCAGGCTGTCCCAGTGCTGAATGTTGCCGTCCAGGAAATTGTTCTAGGACGAAATTAAATTTGCATTAAAGGCGGAAGAAGAATAAAGATATTAGGGATAATACCAGTGTGGTGAGTTATGGGATGCATTGGGTAGTTGGAGATGTAGTGATATCGGGGAATGTTCCAAGAAGAAGATGAGGTGGTAAGTTGTGGATTTGATGTTAGGGAGTAGGGAGTTATTTTTTCTTTCTTTTAAATCAAAAGATGCAGCTTGTGCTGTGAACAAAAGAAAGCTTGAAGAACAGACACTGGTGAAAAAAGTATATTTTACAAAATTTAAAAGGATCCTATTAACAAAAATAATTAAAAATACCCCCAAAAAACAGAAACCTCAAAATACCTCCTTCTTAAGCCAAAAGCAACCTATTAGTGGAAGTGGGATGCCCAAAAATACGAGAAAAACAAAGTGGGTGTTCCAGTTACAATTAATGTAATTTTTCCTTAATGTCCATAACCTTTTCATATGCAATTTGCCAGTTTTCCTTTCCTTACATTAATTTTAAATGTTTCAACAGTTTCAACCTACTAAGTACTTTTTCCTTAATGTCCATGACCTTTTCATATGCAGTTTGCCAGTTTTCCTTTCCTTACATTAGTTTCAAATGCACTTACATTATAGATGCCATGCCATTTACAGAAATAGTGAAAGACTTATCTGCTTTTTCCTTAATGTACATGATCTTTTCATATGCAGTTTCCCCGTTTTCTTTTCCTTACATTAGTTTCAAGTGCACTTACATTATAAATTTCATGCCATTTACAGAGATGGTGAATGGCTTATCTAAAATCTCCTATTGGTCCTTTTAAACCTGCTGCCATTGGTTTAAAGGCCATGCAGTGCATTATGATTTACAAATTATGGTTACAAAGTTTTCTGGGCAACTCAAACATTGTGCTATGATTTTCCTGAAACCCTTAGTAGTGCCAAACATGAACCTCCCAGACCAATGGTAACAGCCACATTCCCATGCAGGGCTTCTGTATTAAAAGCCACAGCAAATAACACTTGTATTTTAAAGAAACTTCATATCCAAACAAATGGAACCAACTACAGCAAAGGTTAAGCATAGTGACGGATTTTATAACACCTAAAAAGCAACCTAGGTATCTCGATGGAGTCTAATTTTTGACTAATATTTGGAAATACATCCATTGGTTGGGGTCACATGACTACATGTCTTGGTTGGGATGTTTGTGTTCTTACTGTTTTGCAAGGGGTACACTTTATTTATTTGCTTCTACTGCCATCTCACTGTGTTTTGCAGTGATCATCACATTTATATATTTGATTAGGCAGATATCATTTATCATCAGATATCATCAATCATCAAAGAGCGCATTAGTGTCATTAGACAACTTATGAAATGTTTTGAATATTTATTTTTAATTTTATATTTGAACTCCTATTCTATTTTCTGACAAAGTGGTGATGAAAATAGCTAAAACATTTACTTTCTTAGGTTATTAACAGTTCTTTCTTTATGCACCATAAAGTACCTTTTGCTATATATGTTACATGTACTAAAAATATAGTATCACATTTCCCAACAAGGTAGCAAACATAATAAGTCTTTCGTGAAATAACTTTTCATTGGTATAATTACTTCTTCTCATTTTCTGCACTTTTGAGCCAGAGATAGAGATAGAAGCCTAAATTGCCTCATTACAATCCCACGCTTGGCATGCAGCGAACATTTTGAATAATTTCCCTATTAATCAAAGCTATTCTAATATATAGACATTGGGGAGGCGATCTAGTTCATGCGCCTGTACAATAAATAGTATATCCTTGTATTTAATTTCATCTTAAAAGAAATTGGACTAACATCATAATCTTGCAATAAACTTCCTGGCCTCAGCTAATCAGTTTTACATCCTCTCCATAAATAAAACTGACTCAACATTTCTGTTGAATGCTAACAAAACCCATCTACAACAGTGGTGGTCAAAGAGGGCATCAAATGCACCTTACATGTCTAATGGCCTCACAATAGCTTTGTTTTTTGTTTTTTTGCTGCTAATTCCACTGGGCAGTGGGGACCCCAAAAATGACTTTTAGAATGCTGACCATCAGTTACACTGGAAGAAAAAGATCACTGAACTTTGGGACAAAGTGATAGTGCAGGAGGAGATAATGCTAATTTATCTTTACCTATCATATTTTGTGTTTATACAGATGGATATTGGCAGGCCTTCTGTCAGGTGCCTCACTAGCCCACTATTTTGGAGCAAGATCACAATTTCCAAGCTATTCTAACTGCACATTGCAGTTTATAGAAGTTTATAGAAGTTAAAAATGTTTTAGGTTGTTGATCTGTATAATATAATCAGCATTTCCACTGTAGTTGTTTCCTAATCCCTAGCACTGCCTTGCAGAGGTGTTCATTCTTCAGTTCACAATGTGGATGCAGATTTTTTAAAGTAAATAAGAATAGCTAAACAATGCTGAAAATCAGTATGGGATTCTATTTTTCCTTTTTTGAGTATTATTGAATAAATCCAAATCCATTGCAGACCTGTTGATAGTGTAGGTATTACTCATTACAGTAAGCTACAAGATGTTATATCATATCTATACCACCAAAACCTAATATGGTTTAAAATAAATTTTGTTCATTCAGTGAAAAAGTGAAGGTTTTATTTGAGATGGTAATTCACGGTCTCAAAACCAACAGGAGGTTTGGAAGTATGGAAAGTAGGGTTGAGTGTATTGTGATTGCCAGTGAAAATTAGATAGAATGTCCAACAGGTGTTACTAATTTTTTTTTTATTATTATTGAGGAAAAGACACTTACTATGGGTTTCTGAAATAAAGAATATATTGTCAAGCTTCCCATATTTGCTATGATGGGGTGTATGGATGTGAAATAGTTTTTCCTGCAGAATGAAGAATTCTTCTAAATGAATGCTTTTTCTGTTTGTATACAATAGACTGTAAGGTAAAAATGGCAGTTAGCATTTTCATTGACTGGTGGTTGACAAGAGGCACCCCAAGCCAGTCGTAACAATCATATGGTAGTAAGAAACAGTTGTTGAATGTACCCCCAAGAAAAGCCGCTTTCAGCTGTAATGATTGTGCATGAGGTAAGAGGTAGGAATTTTAAGATTGAGTGGAGATGGGTTTTCTGCATTAGTGGTGACTGTTTTGGTGTTTCCATTACCTCCATGTGTTATAATCCACTAGGGTAAATACATATAGCATATGGTATATCCCTGTGTTTTATCCACTTCCTTCCTGTGTTATATAGTCTCTAATAAATCTTTTGAGTTTCTCTTTTTACTTAGTTACCTGCTGTTGGCAACCATCCATCCATCCAGGTTATTAGAACTCTGGACCAATTATGAAAACTTTTCCTGCATCTTTGTTGCTATTATTTTCACCTATTAAATTGTTCTTATTGTACTAGGTTGATGTACTGTTTTTCTCTATTTTTTTGCTTTATGTATTTGTGAGATTTGTGGGAGAATAAAAAGAAAACTTTCAGTACATATGTAGCTATCAGTGCTGCAGTACATATTTTTTAATGGGAGGTCAAAGTTCTACTTGAAGGCTTTTGCTACCTAGAACTGTTTTGTTGGAGAAAACAAAATAGCAGACAAACTTTTAAACACTGCTTTTAAGAAGCCTAGCTTCACAAAAAATTCAATATCTAATCTGATCTATAATTATAGTACTGTTATAAAGTTATATACTGAACATTTTGTTAAGATGTTAAAATAATGCATGGCACAGCAAAGATACATTGTCATTTCTTCACTCTTATGACAACCAATATTATAACACAATCACAATAGGAATTATTTCTGTTTTTTCTGCTGCAAGGTATTTGTACTATTGCAAATATGTATTATATAATGCCTTGTTGAGTACTAGTAATGACTAGTTTGATTTGCCCAAAGTTCTGTTAAATATTTAGTGAATCAAAACAGCTGGGTAAACTGCATTTAGGTCCAAGAGAGTGGCAGTTCTGGCCACTGTAATAAATAAATGTGGAAGCCAGACACTACCATGGGAAACCTGCGCAATACTTAAAAAATGGACCTGTAGCAGGAATATTTTGGCATAAGGGAAAACAGGGCTAACCAGGCCACCTATGAAAGTGGGGAGTAGAGTAAATTTGAATTATATAATATGATGATTTTGGTGCACATTGTTTTTGCATTTTTTTTTATTTTATTTTAAAAATGCAGAGACATGCAGGTTAAAGCAGACCTATGGATTTTTTAATGTTTTCTTTGTTTTTTAGAGGTGACCCCTTCAATCTTTACCCTCATCAAAGAAGAAAGAAACAAGATGTCACAACACCAGAGAAAAGAAGAAAGCTGATCAAGCATGAGACTTGCTAGGCTCGGTTTGTGGACAGACTGAGGACTTGCCATTGGGAAAGAAAAGTAAGTGATTTTTTTTTTTCATGACATCATCCCCAAGACTGGAGAAGATACAGTTTCATCAGTGAACCTGGGTGATCCAGAAAACCTGGAATGGATCTGGAGCTTTATTAAATTAGGCCCAGAATGTGGGAGCAGCAGGCTAGGTCCAAGCTGCAGTTTCTAAAGCTACAAACGTACTTTCTTGTATTAAATGAGGAACAGTTAAGATTAAGACATAATTCTGCCCCTCTACAAAGCTTTGGTCAGACCTCATCTGGAATTTGCGTTTGTAGCTGGAGTTTGCAGTCCAGTTGTGGGCACCAGTTCACAAAAAAGATATTGGGGAATATGTATAATGCAGATCAGAAGCACATCATTTAACTGGGTATTACAGTTTTAAAGTAAAGATAATTTAGTCTGTTGGTCCATAGAACATCCGATTGCCTCACAGGATCAGGAAGGAATTTTTTTCCCTGTTGGAGCAGAGGTTTTTTGCCTTCCTCTGGATCAACTCTCTATAGGTTTTATCTGGGATATGTTTTTTTCCCTAGTGGTTGAATTTGATGGACTTTTTTCAATCTGACTATGTAACTATGTAACTATGTAGGTTGTGGCCTTACAGGGGGTGTCCAATACCACTTAGCCGGGTAGCCGCTGCACAGGAAGTAGACATGCTACGAATGAGCTGTGATCCCTAAAAGGGTTTCTAATACTTGCAGATTTCTAACTATGCAGATTGTTCAGACAATACAGGAAGGAACTGGGGCCTTTTTATTCTTTGGTAGCCCCCAAGGGAAAAAAGGAGATGTTCTGATTAACATAAACAGTAGGTGCGGTGGTATTCCAAAATTCCTACAGAGTACTGCTGATGTAAAGTTGGTGGTCCATTGAATATCTACTGGAAGAATGTAGGGAGCACATTAGATGAAAGGTTAGTGTAACCTTTTGGCTAAGGCCAAGCAAGGGCAACATAACTGCCCTGTCTGGAAAGAAAGGTGGTAGAAGGATCTTAGGCACCTAAGATTCAATCTTGACCCTGGTCTGAATGCATCTGGTATTAGCAAAATTAAACACAAGGAAGGTCCCCTTCCAGTAATCTAGTTTCCTGGGGAATAATTCTCTACAAATGCCATAAGGAATTGAACAACTGAAGGTGGTACGTAACTAACGATAACTGTTGAACGATGAGACATTTGAACCTTTGTCCCGTACCTTTTTTCAGGGTATTCCAAGGTAAGTGTGAATTTGTAGGAACACTGTTTTATTAGTGCTTGGTGAAGCCTATGGTACTAAGTAATTTTGATGACCCCATGGATAACGTGCCACATTATGAGCAACTGTTGGATCTTAATGATCTTTGTGGCAGTAACACACAGCTTAATCCAGGAATCATACGGATGGTGCAGAGTGCTAGCCATTACATCATGGAACCCCTACTAGAGATAGCAAAAGATTGAAATTATTGCAAAATTAGACTATAGGTGGCATTGGTAATAATTTTCCTGGCTTTCATATCAGTTTTCACCACTCATTCATAGCAGCCTAGGTGCATCCACCTTTGCCTTTCAAGGTCCAGGACATCAGGTGCTGCTTTTTTGTTTGGATAAAACAGGGGGATCTTGTGAAAGGAGGACCAGAAGAACTTTGAATTGAAGAGTAGCCTGAAAACTCAGTTGCCTTAAAAACAGGCACCACAGACATCTGAGCCAGTTAAAGATGATTACTAAAAAATCTAGCTCTTTCAAAAAACACTTCAGGAACCTGTGAACCAAAAGCACTGAGGGAAACATAGCCCATTGACAGCTCAACTGACCCCAGGGCTTGCTGCCAAGGAAACCCTTGAGATGAAGTTCCCAAGTTTGTGGTTTGTCAAGGATGCAACAAGTCCACTAGTAGGAAGAAGGACCACTGGTCTACAGTTGAGGCATTTCTGATGTAAAGACAATTTATTTGTTGGTTACTGTCCTAAAAAAGGCAGATCAATTTTTATTATTAATATATTATATAGACTTGAATCTAAATATATTCCCAACATGATAATGCCCATATTCAAAGGAACTTATTTTTCAAAGAGTATAGGTTCAAAAAACTAGAAGAGTTGCCTTTCCGCCTCTGTCAAGTTGCCTCATGCCTCCTCTACATTGTTTTCCATCAAAATGGGATGCAACAGAGATGCCCCCTGTCCCCCTTGCTCTTCGCCCTCAGTATTGAACCACTGGCCGAGAGAGTACACTCTAACCCCAATATTCAGGGTGTTCCAGTGAAGGGATCCCCCTATAAAATCTCACTATATGCAGATGATGTCCTTCTCATACTTACACAGCCCCTTACTACTCTCCCGAATTTGTGGACCGAACTAAAGGCTTTTAGCATTGTTTCAGGTTATAAGGGCAATTCCTCAAAGACAGAAGCCATGCCTCTACATATACCACCCTTGCAACTGTTAGCATTACAGGATAGTTATTCCTTCATGAGGCGGGAACATTCTCTGAGTAACTTGGGAACTAAGATCACAGCTTCCTATAACCAACTGTACACTAATAATCCCCCCCCCCCTGTTTCAGGACATATACAATTATTTGAATAAATGGAAAGGGCACTCACTGTCGATGTTAGGACGCATTTCGTCTGTGAAAATGATGCTCTTGCCCAAGCTTCTATATTTATTTGAAACTCTACCAGTCTGGGTCCCGATTTTGACTTTGAAAAAGTTGCAGGCTGGTTTTCTGAATTTAATTTGGGCTTACAAGCGACACAGATTATCCGGATCAGTGGTCTGTACACCCAAGGAATTGGGTGGTCTTTGGGCCCCAGACCTGGTTAAATATTATGTAGCAACTCACCTTCGCTACTTGCACTCATGGACTATGTTATCCTCTCCCAGTGTATGCCAAGAATTAGAGGAAGCTTGGATTGCCCTTCTTCACCCTAATGTGATGTTATGGAGCTCCTCCATGTTGTTAATGGATAGAGACCTGCTTTCCTCGAGGGTGTTTGTGAGGACTATATGGAGAACGTATAAGACTAAGTATGGTCTCCCCTCCCAAGCCTCTATACTTACATCTATTATACACCCCTTTGCTACCCAGTAGTTCAACTAGAAATATGTGGCTTCCATGGAGGGAAAGGGGGCTGTTTCATATTAGGCATATTTTACACCCAGTGGAGAAAAGACTAATCTCCTTTCAGGAATTACAAGACAAAACTGACCTCCCACAAACCTCCTTTTTTTGCATACTTGCAGATAAGGCATTAAGTCCTTTCCCTTCAACAATCGCCCAAATTTACTACACTCCCCCTTTTGAAAGAATTTGTGCCACCGGTCCTTATTCCAAGGGGGCTTCTGGCAAATTTGCCTATAGGGGCACCATGGGAAGCCATTTTGGGCCGTGCCCTAGACTGAGATCAGTGGTCCAAGCTCTGGCAGGTGGCAAATAAAAGCTCCATATGCACACTTTACAAAGAAAACTTGTGCAAAATTTTATTCCAATGATATCACATGCCGGATATGCTGCACAGGCTGTTTCCAGCCACAGATCTTCTTTGCTGAAGATGTGGATCCCAGTGACACTAGAGCACATTTTTTGGTTCTGTCCCACTATTTATAGCTATTGAGACAGGGTTAATAAGCTAATAACAGAAATGACCCAGCAGCGGTTCTTCCTTGACCCACTCCACCATCTACTGGGATTGCCCTTCATGGGCCTCCAAACCCACATCTAAGCTTATAACACATATTTTGGTCCGCACTAGCCCGCACAGCTGAGGGGATTCGGAGCTGTGTGCAGTTGATTAGCTGAGTAGTTCCTGTTAAATCCAGGCTGTCATTGCTGGGGCTTTAAAGCCTTTCTGCTCCATCAGATGTGCCTGTTTTAGCGTCTGCTGGGCTTAGCTGTGTTGGAGTGATTTTCTGAGTATTCTCTGGTACTGACCTGCACCTGTTCCTGACTATCGGTTGGACTCTGCCTGGACTGACCTCTACTTGTGACCCCGACTCTGTTTTTGCCTTTCCCTTTGTATTTCGCTGGATGGACTGAT
This sequence comes from Pyxicephalus adspersus, assembly GCF_032062135.1. Taxonomy (NCBI): domain Eukaryota; kingdom Metazoa; phylum Chordata; class Amphibia; order Anura; family Pyxicephalidae; genus Pyxicephalus; species Pyxicephalus adspersus. The sequence goes on along the minus strand of NC_092862.1, from coordinate 50,330,902 downwards.
CTCCTGTATTTTTGACCCCGGCTTGTTTTGGATCTCCATTTTGTACGCTGTACTCTGGGCTCTGGGTCAATTGGCCGACTATCTCTAAACACCATTCCTTGCGCATCAAGTCCTGGGGGCCACCAAGTGCTGGGAGTCTCCCGAGGCTGAGCGGGGCTGCTATAGGCGAAGACTGCGGCTATAGATTGGGGGACTGGTATCTGGGTAATATGGTACTGACCTGGGCCTTACAATTGCAAAGGTACTTGGAAATCAATAAAAGACCCTGAAATTAGTGTTCACCAAACATATTGAAAAAGGGATATTGTTTTTCCCCCCATAAAAGTATAGTCAGGAAAATGCATTTTTACAAAACACTGACATTATTTTTTAATTACCATCTGCTTCGTTGATACTTGTTCACCTTCCAAATACATTTGGTGACAATATTATTTTCAGTGATTCAGTTAAGTTAAAGTCAGCAGACAGCTTTCAGAATCAATTCTGAATTATAGAAACTCATGGTTTTCTAAAATATGTTTTCACCTATGAAATGTTTCTCTCTGGTCTCTTTGAATCCACAGTAAGCAGTTTTGGTGACAATATTGTGTTCAGGGAATTGGCAATTACCTTGAAAAGTTGGTTTTGAGATCGCTTTCCTGAATATACTTTACTTTATAGTGTTGGTAAACAAGCTCTGCTTTGGCTGCAATGGAGGTGAAGTACCTAGCTGTACTGTCTGTAAAAGTCACATAATTACAAATCTTTAGGTAAACTGTTCTTATATTGGCAATATCACTATATACGCAGCAGTTTGTTTGCAATTCAACTTTAAATCAAGTTTTTGTAACTTTACAAACCACACATTCCTTCTATAAATCACAGCATTTGTGACATATGTAATATACAATATAGCATATGACATTTAACATACATTGAGTTACTTCTAAAAGCTGGTAAAAATAAAAATGTGTCTAAGTCTAAATATAGCACATTTAATCAAAGCAGTAAATGCATGACTCAAATCACAGAATTTGTGCTAAAGCATTGGTAATCCTTGATTTAATTCCTAATAATGCCACAAGACGATAAAAGATGTAAATGGGTTGAAGATGAAATGACTGGTGCGGTGTATGAATTTTTTTTTTCTTTGTACGTTCATCTCCCTTTTTTGTCACCCTGTATGGATTCTCCAGAGGCTTATTGCCAGTATTTGACTCTGCCTCTCCTTTCTATTTCTGTCGTACTCAATAAAATTCCTTACAAATGCAAGTTGACACTGTTTGTACAGAGATTGAATCATACAGACCAAGTTAGTGGTCTGGATTTACAATATTTTGCTTTCCACTGACGAGATTGAATCATACAGACCAAGTTAGTGGTCTGGATTTACAATATTTTGCTTTCCACTGACGCTGATAAAACCTTTGACCAGGTGTCTTTAGACTTCCTGAAGATAGTTCTGCTACAAAATGGAGGCTACAAACAAGATGGAGTTTATGGGAAAGTCATTTTTCTTCTCTTTCCCCCCTTTTGGTCATTCGACTGACCAAACAGATGTCTACTTTAGGCAAGGCACCTGTTGTGGACGCCCTGCCCAAGGCAAAACCATTCAGCATCTGGAGGTCAGTGAACTGGGTGGATACTTTGTTCTTATATACATAATTGGAGTCAGTTTCTGTGATGTACATTTTTTTATGCCACAGAAAATGAACCTAAATATGACATAACAGAGGGTGAAAAAATATTAGTGAGGATTGGTTTGAGCTAGGCCCAGAATACTCAACCAGTTAGCAGGATTAAACCAAGATAACTATGTCACCTCCCAATTTTCATTATCCTTGTACCACACTGCTAGTATTTGTCCATTAAGACTGCAGTACCACCTTTTAAGGGCTCTCCACTAATTATCTTTTTACAATCTGTATTTTTTCCCATTGGTATTCCCTTACTATCATAATTACTTCTAAGGAAGGAAACTTTGTGGGAACATTCTTTAGCTTATGGAGTCCCTAGTGGAGCCTGCTCTTTGAACCATGTCATATACTTACAGTATACATTGCACGTCTTGTTACACCTTTTCCCTGTCACATTATACACACTTGCAATTGCTCCCCAATCAATTCTTCTACCCCACAGTGTGTGCCCTGCACAGCGTATCCCAAAGGTAAAATATATTCTCACCACCTGTCAGTTTCAGACCTGTTACCCTGCACCCACAACATGGGTCTTTTTCACATTCTAAATCCTGTTTATCTGTGCATTCAACATTTGAGGATTAAATGGTGTGTGGAAAACTTGTGTAATATTTAAGGCACTCAATTTTTGTGATAGGGCTTCCTCATTTAAGTGGAATTCTCGGTATGACTTTATCATTTCAGGGCCCGGAAGTCAACAGATAACTGCAGTTAGCAATTTCCTTGCTACTTTTCTAGCAGTAGATTTATCTACCAACAGGCTTAAGGCCGTCCTGAAAATATGTCTACACATACAAGCACATATTCAAATGTTCCCACTTTTGGAAGCTATATAACATCTACTTGAAGTATTTGGAAGGGGTACTCTGGTCTAGGTGAGTGTCTACTAGACATTGCATGAACAGGTAAGACAGGAAAGAGAGTATCTTGCAGTAAAGGGTATAAATCCAGGATTTATCCAGTTGTTCCTTATTGTGGTGGACATTGCATTCTTACCTGAGATAGTGATCCCATGAAGAACATGAGCAATCATTGGGGACAATGATTGGGGTAAGCAATAGATCTGACCATGCCATCAGACATTATCATCATCTTTCTTCACCCCACCCCCCAGCTCCATCAATTTTATTTTTTTCCTCCTCCAAAATCTGTTCTTGTAATTTTACTAGGACCTCTAGGTTCACAGGATTTTTATTATTTAGGCCCCTGACTTTTAAAATTGTTACCTCTTGAAGTTGTAGGGCTACAAGAAGCTCTCCAACTAATTTAGCATTTCTAATTGGCTTTCCTGCAAATGTCATGTAATACCTTCCCTTCCATGGGGACCGTAGTCTTATGCTTATGCCAAATGCATAGTGGTTATCTGTTCAGACATAATCTCTCCTACCTTGGTCAGAGTACATTATTCTATCAGGACTTGCAATTTAGCTTCCTGAACATCAGTTACCACTGCATACCCAGTATCAGTTACCACTGCATACCCAATATCAGTTACCACTGCATACCCAGTATGTGGCTACCCATCATCAGTATACTATTGGGAACCATCTACAGTTCGCATTCAAAAATCTGGCAACCTCCAGACCTGAGGAGTGGACCAGCTGTGCAGCTGTGGGAATCATCCTGTCAGTGTCACGGGTCATGGAGTCACATACATGTCGGCTAGGACTGCAAGAGCAATCATTGGAGCGGAGCTCCACACATTCAAGAAATTACTTTAACATTAAAGCCTCTTTTTTTAACACATTTTTTTACACACAAATTTGCAAAGTTGAATCCTGCGTTTTTCGGGTTGGGTCTATCCGAATTCGAACAGCCATATTCGGGTAGAATTGAAGGAGAACCAGAATTCGAACACCAACACTACTTACAGCTAATCAATTCAAAAGTCTTTGTTGCCCGTGATGACCAGCAAACTTAGAGGCATGCCCCCATTGAAGGATCAATGGGTGCTGGCCTTTTTAAACAAGGGTCTTTTTTTAAGTGACTCAAAGCAGCTGGACTGGGGCCGTGGGCACGATTCGAGCTGGGTCTATGATGAAGGCTGATTCCACTTCAGGATTCTCCTTCTCAAAGGAATGAGAATGGGCATCTGTCTTGACATTTTTGGAACCCGGTCGATAGGTGAGCAGGAAGTGAAGTCTTGAGAAAAAAAGTGCCCAGCGGGCTTGACAGGGGTCTATTTGTTGTGCAGTCTGAAGGTATTGCAAATTTTTGTGATCAGTGTAAATAGTCACTGGGTGGTGAGCTCCCTCCCTCAAATGGCTCCATTCCTCAAGGATAAGCTTGACAGCAAGAAGCTCCTGGTCTCCTAAAGCATAAGTTCTCTCTGCAGGAAAGAATTTCTTGAAAAGAACCTGCAGGTACTAAGCTTGGCGGAAGCGTTCCTCTGAGAAAGAAGGGCACCAACGCCAACAGAAGAGGCATCCACTTCCAAGAAAAAGGCTGAGAAGTGTCAAGGCGAAACAACGCAGGAGCAGAAGCAAAAGCTTTCTTCAGTAGTTGAAAGGCCTGGGGAGCCGGTGACCAGGCTTTACAATTGCTCCTTTTCTTTGTCATATAGGTAATGATCGCAATGACCGTGGAGTAGTCTTGGATGAACTGTCAGTAGTAATTGGCAAAGCCAAGAAACCTCTGAATGGTGAAGACAGATTCTCCTTAAAGACGGTTAAATAATTTGGAGATCAGAGGCAAGGGATACTAATTCTTGACGGTGATCTTGTTTAGTCCCCATAATCAATGCAGGGGCATAAGGAACCATGCCTTTTCTGAATGAAGAAGAACCCAGCCCCCGCTGGGGAAGAAGACTTACAAATGAAGCCCCTCGCCAATTCTCTTGGATGTATTCGGACATGGCTTTAGTCTCCGGAATAGAGAGAGGATAGACTCTGCCCCAAGGAGGAGAAGAACCAGGGAGGAGGTCAATAGCAAAATCATAAGGGCGATGTGGTGGTAGAGTCTTAGCCTGATTTTTGCAAAAAACATCCAGAAATTCCCAGTATTGTTTGGCTAGCCCAGGGACAGGGCATGCGGCTGAGGAGCAAACCTGCCGGACAGGAAGAATTTTAGAAAGGCACTCCTGAAAGCATGTGCTGCTTCAAGAGAGTATGTCTCCAGTGCTCCATTCAATGATGGGGGCATGTTTGCATAACCATGGCAACCCCAAAAAAACAGATGAATAATCTTGGGAACCACCAGGAAGGAAAGGGCCTTGGTGTGCAGGGCCCCAAGTTTCAAGGAGAGTGGCATGGTGGCATGCTGGCATGCTGGATGTAGTCAGGTAGAGCAGTACCATTAACCAGGGAGACCTCCAAAGGCTTGGATAGGGGCACCACAGGGATGTTATAATCAGGAATCAATTGTTGGTTGATGAAGTCAAAAAAAGGCTTGGGTCCAGAAATGGTGTTTATCAGATGAGATCCAGACAGGAAAAATTATTTTAGAGGGAGGAGAGGTAATAGGTTTGCCCAGAGAGCCCTCTGCCCACTTCCCTAGGCACTGGTGTTTGGGGCCTTCAAAGGACAATTGTGCTTGTAATGGCCTTCCCCAGCACAGTACAGAGATTCTGGTGTCTGTGGCGTGCCCGCTCTTCAGGGGTAAGGCGAGCATGGTCCACTTGCATAGGTACCACTGTAGGAAGAGGGGGGTTTTGGAAAGTTGGAGCCAATTTAATGGGACGCTGGACTTTCTGGGTTTCCCGAGCCCGCTCCTGGAAGCAAATGTCAATCCGGACAAAGAGAGACACCAGGTCGTCAAGAGTAGGGGGAAGATCAGGGCCAGCAAGCACATCTTTAATATGGGCTGCAAGCCCCTGCCAGAAGGCTGCTACCAGGCCGTCATTGTTCCAAGATTTCTGAGGTTGCAGAAGACCTTGCAGAAGGTCTGTAAAAAGGCACTGAGGTCTCCCGGGATGGGATCTCCCTTTTCCTAAGAGGCAAAGCCCAAGCAAAGGCCTCCCCCGACAACAAGAAAATGAAGAAAGCCACCTTGGTTCGTTCTGTGGGAAAGTTCCAGGGCTGCAATTCAAACTTGATTTGGCATTGGTTAACAAATCCATGACAGAGCTTGGAATCACTGGAATAGTGGGGGGGGAGTAGAAATTCGAAGCGCAGAGTAAGGCAACGTGGTGGCTGGAACTGTAGCGGGTACTGGAGTCTCAGGTACAGGGGCTGGAGTTGCAGTCACAGAGGTAGGAGGCTGGCTAATGGACAACTGGAGCTCATTCAGGGGGTTCATCACACCTCCGGTGGAAGTCCACAACTTTAATTTGAAGAGACTCCTGTTTCTGAATCCGCTCTTGCAGGTCCTGCATGAAATCAGGTAACAGAATGGGGTAACAGAAACAGCGGGGTCCATGGCCTGGACAAACTGTCATGGCTCCACAGGGCAAAGTAATGGACACTCTGTGTCACCAACCCAGTGGATGGAGACAAGCACGGGGCCCAGGGTCTAAGCAGTAGCCACAGCCTCTAGAGATAAGGTTGTTGTGTGACGAGCTATGGCCAGGTTGAAGTCCCCATGTCAGCCTAGGCAGGTGATTGCTAACGCACTGAAACTGGGTGCCTGAGAAAAATCCAAAGAATAGTAGAACATGCCAAAGGTCAGGGCAGGCAGCAAAAAAGTAATCAAACCACGTCAGGAAACAAGCCGGGGTCGGTACACAGATAGATCAGAAACACAACACAGCAACTGGAGCAAAAGAAACCTGGTGGTAGAACCACAAGGAACTCCTTGTCCAGGCAACTTCCTGTTGCCAGGCCACTTCCTTAAAAGGGGGATGTCATGTGATAAGTGTGGGTCATGTGAGCCTCAGACACCAAACCCACCAGTAGAGGGAGTGCTGGTGATGAGTGCAGTCTCAGATGTTATTCACTTGTCTGCCAGCAGATGGGAGTGCATCTGCAGAAACACTCCAGTCCTCTGAGGCAAGGGAGCAGCTGACAGAGAGTCACATGATCTGGACCAGGAAGTGTGCAGAGTTGGATCCAGAAGCAGAGTTGGTGCTGGCAGCAGAGAACTGCAAGGTGGGTGAGCCAGAAGTAGGCACAGATGCCCTAGACTTGCGTGGATCTTTGACAACAAACTTATCTCCTTTTTCACAATTTTCTCTAGAATGTACACTGAGCTGCAGAATAATCTGAATCTTAGATTATGTCTCTGTTTAGACAAACACTAAATGGAGGCACATTCAAGCAACATTATTATTTACTATAGCAACCTATAATAAAGCAAACTGATAATTTTTGAGTTAAGGATTCATTCTACTCAAGTCTGCCTAGTGTGAATATGGTTTGGCTGGTTTCAGCACTGATCTGCTGCCTCCATTTAAAAGTAATTGGAACATGTTAACATGACAGCTCGTGCTTTCCACAGCTTTTGCAGAATTGCTAAAGGGGATTATTTGAACCAAACTCAAAAATACAAATATTATAAATTACAGTTTACTGATACATTGATGGCAGCATTATTTTTTTTATTTATTAAGGTTTTTTTCTCTTTTTTTGCCTATAATGATGCCAATACCAAGCTTGCTATACCTGAAATAGAGGGCTATACTTATTCCTCTACTATATCAACAGAGGGCATCATTTTTGCCATACAGGCTGAACTTGGAACATGGATGCTTTTGTTCATCCCCATTACATTGGGGATAAAAGGATTAATAAAAAGATTAATATTATATATAACAAAGATAAGACGGTTTTGCTTTCTCCTCAGATCACCGGAAATGACAAAAACTCTGCATTTCTAGTAAGATTAACAGATATTTTCTGCACTTGATAACATTTCCTTGCCTTGCCTGAGAAAATAAAATAAAATGATTAAAGCCACCATGTATTTACATTGTTTTGTTCTTAGACACAGTTCAGTAGAGTTTAGGATAACCTGTTCTTTGCATGTCATATCTGTCAAGTAAAGATGAGTGTCAAAATTCCAACATAGTAAATTTGATTGTAAAAAAATGGATATCTGGAGCCCCTTTGATGAAAAGAGATCTGATCATCAGTAGGATCACTGAGTAAACATATAGAAATAAAGCCTGCAAAAGAAATCCAATGCAGCCCTCATATCTATAGACTATTAAACTACAGCACACTGTTATTGTTTTTTTTTTTTCCTTTTTCTTTTTTGTTTTTATATCTATGCTTTATTTTCAGAAACATTACAGATTAAAAGTGTTCCCGCCTATTAAGAACTGTCAACCATCCTTTCCATTTCACAAGCTTTCTTACCAAGGTATGTTTTGTACATATGAAGATGGTTTCATTGTGTACGGGCAGCTTATTATGAGCTTCTGTGTAAAGCACTCCCCACATCTGAATGCTAGCGCTTACACCATTGTTTACTGACCTATCCTATTAACCTTTGCACAGCTCTGTTCTTGCAATGGGTTTATACTGCTAGAAATAGCAACTGTGCTTGATGAGTAAACTGCCAACCAATGACTCCAGAGGGCTGCTGACAGCTGTTATTGACAAGAGACAAAGATGTTAAACCATAATCACGAGCTATACACACACCAGTGAATTATAATACAACAAGAAATGCCTTTGACATAAGGTGAGATAAAATATTAGATAAAGCACCTTTATAATGATCAAATAACTAAATGCTCGCTTCTGTAACAAGGTTGTTTCATTTACAGTTACCTAAAATTCTCTGAATAAATTGCACTCCCTAAGTATACCCAAGGAAATACAATATATATTGGCGGTAATCCTGAGTGTGGCTCGGGGTAATATTTCATTTTCTACAGAAAATGGTAACCCCGAACCACACTTGGGGTGGAGTTGAGGACTTACCTAGTCCTCAGGAGCCTGTGGCGGGCTCTAGTAAAGCCGGCCCGGCATCTAGGTCCACTGGGTTATGTCCGGCCGGCATCGGCATCTCGTTGACGATGTCTGGCATCTGCCTGCCCTAGCTTCACATCCTGGTGTGTGAGCATTGGAGACGCGAGGCTAGGGGATGCAGATGCTAGCTGGGTATGCGACATGTGTGCGGACGGCGTGCCTGCATCAAGGGGGGGGGGGCAGAAAGTTAAAAATTAGAACTATTTTTACATGTCAAATGTACCGATTTGACATGAAAAAATACTCAAATAATCATACCGCCAGGGAGGTTAAGCTAATATATATATATATATATATATTTATATATATATATTTATAGTAACACGGAGTACAGCCTACTTTTTTCAATCATTACTTCACACTAGTCCACTCTTTTACCTTTAATTTCCCTTTCATTTACCAGTTTGTAAAGAATAAAAGCTATTCTTACACATACTGCAAGTTCCTTGGTATTTCCTACATATTCTGATGTAGCATGCTATATGTATCTAAGTTATTTTTTTTGCACCCATAAATAAAATTCAAACTTGCCTGAGGGGCTTTAGCTTAAGTTTATTTGGACAGTTGAGCATGCTGCTTACAATCACCCAATTTCATTGGCTTTGCACCTGGGTGAGAATGGGTGAGTAGGAGGTATTGGCATACACTCATGAGCATTTGGTCAATGCTTCAGTAAGTGGTTGTCTTGCCATGTGTCTCACAATATTATGGGTGAACTGCTGTCCTTTAGAACACTTTCAACCTCTTTGTAACTGATTTTACCTTGTTGCAACTGCTTGCTATTACAAGTGAAAGGTATTCCCAATAAAGTCTGTGGAAGTGAATTAATGGGAGACCACAATGAGGTGCTGCATGATGCTTCTGTTTCTAGGTAGCACTATGAGTTTCCTGGATCTCAAAAATTAAAAAATAGTAGGGAAGATTCAGAAGTGTTAACTGTGCACTTCCCTGAACAGTACCCTAAACTCAGGGTGGATTTCACTTGCAAAAAGAGGTAATCCTGAGTCACACTCGGGGTAAGTTTAGAAGCCCTCCTTACCTGTGCCCCGCTCTCCAGCAGCGATCTAAAGATCCCACTCTGATGCGGGGACATTTCTCAATTAGGGGGCGTGGGCGGGCGGGAAATTTAAAAGCAGATAACCGAGTAATCTGCTTTTAAATACCACTCGGGGTCCCGGCCACGCTGCTGCTCCCATGAGCAGTTAGATGTGAAGCACAATGCAGGACTTCTGCATTGTGCATCACATCTAACTGCTGATGCAAGCAGCATTAGTTGCATCAGCACCACCCCCAGTATTTACTATTGCTGCTCGCATCACCCGGAAGATGCGATGCACAATGCAGAAGTCCTGCATTGTGCTTTGCATCTCCCTGGAGCAGCAGCGTTGGTGTATGCAGGGCGGGACATCGCCACTCGCATCACCCAGAACATGTGACATCTTCCTGGTAATGCGAGTTGTGATGTATTCGGGGGGTATGGTCGGGCGGGAAATTTAAGGCAGCCTACAATGTAATCTGCTTTTAAATGGTTTTTACAGTAAAAAACAGCACACAACATATAATAAAAGTAAAAGTACATATTTTAGTGCACCAGACATCATTGCCCAGTGCCCTGATTTACATTTTGCCGACTATTATCCCTGACCTTTTGACATTTTTTGATAAATTATTTTTTTTGATAAAATACATTGTTAAGGTCTAATATTTCATTACTTTTTAATAATTGTTATTTATAAATATTTATTATATTATAATTTATGATTATGAATAAATATAATTATCATACCCGGGAAGTAATCCTAAGAATTACAGGCCCACAATAAAAACAAACATTTCTATGCAAAAAAAAATAGGATCACTCTTTACATAAAAAAACTGACAGAGTTAGAACCCTAGGGGGGTTAATATGAAAGATCAGGTCTTGGAAGACTGCAGAAAATACCTGTGGCAAGTCCTTTGCATTTGCCTGGCTTTTTGGTTGGATCACAGCTTCCAGAATTCATTTCCCCTAAAAAAGATAATAACATCCAAGAAAAAGTAACTTCTTTTGAAAGGACAATTGCACTTTTGAGACCAAATCCCTTTAACCTTCTTTCCTAAATTGCTCCTCTTTTCTGGTTTGGTGCATATACCTCAAAAAAGAAATGTCCTGCAACTAATAAAAGTGTTTTTTTTTTAAAACATTAAATTCAATTTGTGAATTATCAATCCAGCATTAGTAAGTTTTTCTAACTGGCATTTGTACAAGAATCCCTTGTGGTTCCATCTGTCTGAATGTAGTAAGGATAGGTCCTTCATCTGCATCCATTGGTTATAAGGATGACCCGCTTACACAGCACAAAAAGCTATGAGGGAAGCAACCAGTTTGGCTTGTGCATCCCCCATCCAAGCACAGATTTTATTCTATTCTATTATTCTATTATGAATGAAATACATACTCTTCTGAAATAGTTCATTCATCTACTTGTGTTTGCTTAGTCATCGTAGTGCCTTTTACAACATAATGTAGAAATTACATGTATGTCCTTGTACTCAAGGTTCTTCAATACAAACAGAAAGCATCACCATAATGTAAAATAATCCTGCACACAAACCTAATGGTGGAGATTACAAATAGAAAATCTCACAATTAATTTAAAATTTCACGATTTTTTTCAGTTGTTTTTAGTATATGTTGTAATCTTGAGTACACCTGAATCCCTAATAAACAACTAATACGTACAAAGGTTACAAAGTTTTTCTCCCAGTATTACACCCAGATGTTTTTGGTTTGGTAGACTGAGTTAATAATAAACTTTTGTTTGCTTACACTGTAGTGCACGTTCTGTTTACTTTCAGAACTAGCATATTAGTATAAGGAGAAACTAGTTTATTTTTTTTTCAAAATGCTACATTTATTGAAAGGCTTTAAAGGTTTACAAAAAAAGGAAGACAGGTATAAGATGTAGAAAAACAAAAATAGATAAATACAGCAATATATAACAACAAATCAACAGATACCACATTTAACAAAGTAAAATAATAAAAAATACCATAGCAGATCATAAATTGACACAATGATATAGAAAGGTTGGGATATCCCACTCCTAACAGCTAGAACATACCGCACCTGGTTATCGGCCAGACATTGACACTGGGGGAGACAAATAGCCAATAGTAAAAAAAGATGGTGACAAAATGTATGTAGGGTTGAGGGAGTCAAAATTAGAATGAGGTAAAATGTCCTATACAATAGATTAAAAAAATTTAAAGGGGTTAGTGGAGGAGGGGGTAGGGTCAGCAAATATATATATAGTTTGTATTCCGGAGTGAGTTTATAGTTGTACCAGTGGAATCAGGTCTCCAGCAACAGTTGGAAGGAGCTCCTCAAAGAGGCAGTCAGACCCTCCATAGTCATGAGTGATTCTTATGAACCACTTTGCAACTGGAGGTAAGGATGTGGGTTCTTTCACATAAATGGAATGCATGCCTTGACAGCATTACCTGCATTTATCAGCAGTAATTTCTTAAATCAACTAGTTGATATGATGTTGAGGTAAAATATCATTGTACAGTGATCTGCCAGCCAGGTAAAGGTGAGGCCCATTAGGGTGTGAAAAATTTGAGAGACTTTTGACCAAAATGTACCCAGGTGGGGACAGACCAAAAAATGTGTAACATTGTCTTGACCTTTGCTTACATCCCCAGCATGAGGGCAAAGTTTAGGGGAATAATTTGTTGAACAGATCTGGAGTTCTATACTATCACAATATTTGTAAACAACGCCAACCCCAAAGTCCTAGGCAGCTCTGGTGTCCATGGGAGAGGAGGAGTAAACCACTGGAGAAAGCATAAGATTCTAATGTGTTCTCTTTTTGAACATTTTCTGTAAGTCAGGTTAGAAAGGCTGGAGGGGAAGTCTGGGTAACAACTGGAATCATAAGGAGGGTGATAGGCACACATTTAGGGAGGTATTGAAATAGTTTTCAGGGTGGGGCCAATAAATGTGTAGAAAGGACAGTGGATTTCTCTTGGAGACCACAAAAGGCCCAGAATGTAACCAGTACAGAGAGTCTGTTCTGGATTGGTCCTTTGTTTATAATCAGCATGTCTGCACCAATGGACCAGACAGGTCAGGTAAGTCATTGCATAGTAAGGTGCAGGATCTAGAGCTAATTTTTGACCTTTAGGAAGCTTAAGTTAATATTTTTGGTGATGGCTGTTATCTCTGTGCTTACAGTAAAGCTATACCATCAAACTTATACCATCATAAAAAAAGTAGGGAAGACAAGCATGATACAGTTAAAAACAGGTGTGGCAAAATCATTCAAAATAATGGGGAAAGCTTAACAGAGTTCAAGCATTGCTTTGCTGAGCACAAATTCTGCACTCATAAAATGTTAAGCAGTCAGTAATTAACAACATAAACCATAGTGTATACAGCTACAGTAGTCAGAAGTACAAAATGTGCTTTTATTATTGAACACAGGGATCAGGAATATTATACACACAACACAAAGCAAATTCATAGTTCATAGGCTAAGCACTTCCCACAATTAATAATAAGAAAATGTATCCTTCCTCAAAGTAACGTGCTCAGTGGGAAAAAATGCTAATAGTAATGTATAACAATGTATAGTAGCACACTTATACGTGTGCTGCACTCACCAAATTGTAGATGTAGATAAATGTCCTGTAGCTTGTACACCTGTACAAATGGCTCTCAAAGGCTCCCCTACTTTTTTCTAACCAATTGTAGTTAGTGAATACTATAGTTTGTCCTCTCTATTTGCATTGGGGTCAGGGGAGGTTCCCCCCTATACTTTTACAAGAATTGGTGATCAGTGGAGGTTACCCCCAATGTCTTAAAGCAGAGGACCCAACACCCAGTGTGGCCCTCTGACAGATGGACCACGGCTCTGGCTGGTGCATCCACCAGCAGGGTCAGGAGAAGGACCCTGCTTAGGATGGCACACCAGCCAGAGTGGCGGACCATGTCTCCCAGAGACACTTCAGGCTAAGGGAGGTGGAAGGGTTGTGTCTCTGAACACAACCCACCCACTCTCCCACTGCAGGTTTAGACCTGACAATGGGAGAGTGGGTGGGTTCTGGCATAATGACCTCACTCTGGGGGGAAGTTTCTTCCACTTTTAGTGACACGCGGCTCCACGCGCATGCCCGGCCCGGAGTCCGTGCTTTTAGTCCGCGACCTGCAAAAGCATGTTTTAAAGCATTGGTGGTCAGTGGAATTCCCCTCCTTAAAGAGCTTTTATATTCATTGGTATTCAGTGTTATATAGGGCAGTAAACCACACTTATGAGAGTTCAAGCACTGTATACAGAGATGTCACTTTATTTAACATGCAAGAGAGAAAAATGATTCAGTTCCCTGCACCAACCAAGTCAAGCTGGCTTTATGGAATATGCTAAAAAATGAAAGGTGATTGCAGATATGGTCAGCACAGAAAAATGTATTCTTCACATATTCTTTAATGTAATCAATAAAAATGAATACCAGCAGTGCATTTTTACAGTAACCAATTGGCATCTAGGAATTTGTTATCAAAAATCTCTATTGATGACATCAAAACACTGATGAATCATTACACTGCTATGCATTTCAGCCTAATAATATTTTTCTCACACCATGTACACTGTAATTTTAATAATTACAAAATAATTATCGAATGAGAGAATACTTAGGTGCTTAAAAAAGGTATTATTTACCCACCATAAGCTTAACTAAATATACAGCTAAATATACTGATAAAATACAGCAATATGGGAGGTACTGTATACTTACTCTTTTTGCACCCATAAATGAAATTCAAACTTAGGGGAAGTCTTCTCCCCTAACCTGTTGACTGGACACTAAAAGGGCTGCAGAAGACTAATGAGGTCATCCCTTTGCTCTCTCCTGTCAGTATGTTTTTTCATCACAAATGCTTTCATTTCATTGATTTGATCCTATTCTGTAGTGCAGCTGTAAGGAGATTGTAAAATACAATCATTGAGTCATAAATACCAAAAATAATAATTTGTATCTTTTATATCCGCCTCTTTGTTTGAGTACACTTCTGTACAGTACACTATGTACAGTACAGTATTACCAACAGAAGGATCAGCAGTAAGTAACATTATCAGGGGTAGCACAACTAACTTTGTTTTTTTCCCCAGTTTCTTGTTCATCACTCTCAACCATTTTCCAATTCTGGTCTAGAACATCATTATTGTTGGCTGACCCTAAACTAAAATTTGCACTATGAAATCTTCTTTCCAATTGCCCAGCTCAGAATTAAGTCTTTGAACAATTCTGTGCCAGGATTAAATAGCTTTTGAGCAAGCAAGGGTGTTATATCACCCCCAACTGAATCAGTGTGGATGGTCAAGGACTCAGGGAAAAGAGTGGACAAAAATGGCAGGGTAGTGACAGAATAAGGGACAATACAACCATCACAGCGTTTTAGGAAGGCGGCACTTTGGAAGTTAGCCATAAACTTGTAGTTATTGTTCATACATTGCACAAAAACAAAACCTGTGTAATTCCTCTTTAAGGTATATTCTATATAGCCTAACAAAGAGAAATAACAAGTAGAAAGGTACATAAAAGAATGTATTTCCGAAACAATTATTTCATTGCAAAAGCATTCAAATAAATAATTCATTTGAAAGTCTTATAATGTCATCTGCAGTGCAGCAGAGATAAAATGCAATATACTGGCATGAAAAATAAACAAACTATATTTCTTCCTATTCTCAAACATTCCTGTAATTATAAACAACAGGTTTGGTGCTTATTGGACATTTCTGTTTTCCAGTAAGAAAATCAGACATTGTAAGTCTAGCTGGCAAGCTTCCTTTGAGCTGGTGTCCAAAAATCTTACCCTTCGATTGTTATTTCAGTCCCTCTGTAGACATGTTTTTTAAAAATTCACACATGTTGTGAGACAGTTGTGTTATAGACAATAAATCAAGTAGACAAAAGAGCATTTCTACCGTCTATTGTGCCAAGTTATTACAGAAAAAAAACTGCCCAATTTTCTTTAGCAACGAAGCTTGTTTTTTCCTTAAGTTTTCCATTGAACATAAAATTATTCAGCTGCTTTTGTTTTTTTTTTACTTTTCAATATAACTTGAATTCTCTTTTTTACAATAATAACAATAATAACAAAACTAAACTTACATTTACTTTCTGACCACAAATGTCAAAACTGTTAATCTGCTGGATGATTTTAATAACACAAAATGTGCTTTCTGTGTTTACTGATGTGGTTGTGTATCGTACCACTTCTACTGACAATAGTACACATTCCTATCATCATACGGCATGGTATGTGGGAGGAATTGGAAGAAAGCAGTGACTACATATATCAATTAAAATAGTAATTTCAGTGGAGTGTTGGTGATAGTCTGCTTCATGACAAAATAAGTCCTTGAAAATGTTGTCTGCTCCAATAACGCTGGTAAAAAAAAAAAATTGTACCGGTACAATTTGATAACAAAAAGCATTATTCTGTGCTTCATTTCACAGGTATTACATTCCCTAAAATATACACAGTAGCAATAAGAATGCTGTTATGAGAAATTGATATAGACACTGTTTATTCACTAACCATAACCACAAGCAATTACATGCTTTGTCTAAGCAAAAAGTTACCCTTAATTTCTGCCAGATAGCTATATGCACCTTGCCTTTGGTTCTCCCCTACTTTGGTTTGAGTATTCCTGAGGTTACCACCACTGGTGCAGTTTGTGGTGCCCACCGCACAGGTAAATAGGGAAGTTCTCTATGACATCAATAAACATACGATCTAAAAGAGATTAAGTAGTGAGGTCAAGGGACTTCTTCTGCAAGCCAAACACTCAATTAGACTCAGAGCAGGATATTTATGGATGCTACTGGAACCTGACAAGTAAATATTAATGTAATTTTTTTCATAAAAAGGACTTTTAGGTTTAGATTGGCAGTTTGGCGGTGTGGTTACCACTAAAGCTGCGTACACACGTCAAATTTTTCTCGCCCGATAATCGGCATCGGCCAGATATTGGGCGAGAATCTCGCGTGTGTACAGCCCAGGTCGTTCATCGTCCATGGATCCGTCCTGGCGGATCCACGGACGATGAACGATGAGCGATCCTAATGCAAGGGAAGGGGGAGAGCGCGCAGCAGGGTGCCACTCCGTCGCCCTCCCCCTCCCCTCTCCATAGAGCAGAAGGGTGCTGTATGTATAGCACTCGTTCATGCATCTTGCGGTTCTTATCATTGGAAAGGATCGTGAAAGATCCTTTCCAACGACAAGAATTGCACGTGTGTATGCAGCTTTATTCATGTCATTAAACGGCTGCCTTGCGAAAGATGCTACAAGTAATTTCTACTCGAGGCAGCCTCAAAGAGAATGAATATGGGTGGCAGTGAGCGGTTTGGTACCACTCACTGCCGCCCACTGTCAAATCTGCAGATGCTGGTTCTTTAAAAACCATTGCTGCGATATGCGTGGTCAAGCAGCTGGCAATGTGGTCATGTGGGACCGCTTGATTCTGCAGCAGGTTGAACCTGCCCTTGCATGTGTGGTGATTTGATATATTTTGAACTTTATACCCACTTGCATTGTTGATTTGGTTAGGAGCCCAAGGGACTACATTACTTGTCCCACCTTTGCTGAGACCCCCTCCTATGCACTGGGGGCTGCCTGGTGCACGTTATACTGTTATAAATAGAGGTATTATGACTACACAAAACCGGAAAAATTCTGAATCTAACTAAGGTGAATGTCAAGGGAACTGTTTATTGCTAGGAGCAACACTCCAATGTTTGCACACGTTTGTGTTCTTTTTTTATCAACTTCAATAAATGAGGATCGGTTTTTAAAAGCTTTTCTAACTAGTATGTAAGTAAGAAGTCATGACAAACAAATGGAAATGTATCTCTTATTTGGTCTCTCTACATACAAACCTATATTCTAAACAAGGTAAAAGATAAATGAAAAATCAATTAAAAAAAGTTAGGGAAATAGCATAAACAAAAATGTACAGCAATTTGATATCATTCCAGAATATATATGTTGTCAAAGTGATGAATAATTATTATCACCAACAACATTTGTATCTGGTCATATTCAAGTAAAGCTTTGCCAGTCTTGAAATACCAGAGAGCAATTTTTTAAAGTATGCGTGACTAGATTTAAGTAGAGTTGTGTATTGAATCAATCTTAAGCTACTGTGGAACCACAAACTCATTGCACATTACCTTTGTTCCCCAGAAATTTCAACTCAACCCCAGGATGGAATTATTTGGTACCATAATGCTACACAAAGCCCTGAAGAATTCTATTACTAAGTAACAGTTAAAGAAGAACTCTGCTATTTACATATAAATAGCGAGCATTGTAAAGAATAGCCATAAGGAAATTTAAGAAAAGCAACAAACCTCTTCTTTTCCTGTAAAGGCCTTACACATGTGAAAAAATGCATATTAGTATCACTGCTTCTTTTCAACATATTACTGCTATCAGTGGTGAAAATGCAAACACAGCTTGGAATACATTGACTAATTTACCTAAGAGTGAACCTGTTATAATAGAAGCATTAGGGTTCATTGCATGCCTCCTTCTAAAATTATCCATACCTAAGTGTTAGAAAAGTGTCAAATTTCTCTAACGTTGTACTTGTTTTAAACTCACTACCTAGAATGCACTTAGGCCAAAGCTTAAGCATAGAAGCCAGGACACTAGTTTTGTCAAGTAGTTTCACTTACGGCAGTCTTTACTATTCTCCTATGCAATGTTCCCCAAGATGGATATGTAGTTTAGAAACTCATCAATTTGCATATTAGTAATCCTTCCAGGGTTACAGAGACAAGTTAATACTGGGGCTTTATAGATCTAAACAGCTGTTTTATTACAGACTACAGGAAAATGTTCTTCATGCCTTTTTTATACACTAAAGAAAATACAGCAAAGCAAAAGTGATATAAAAGTTCTACTTCAATAGGTATAACACTGATGCTATATTCTTACAAAAGGGGAGATAATAAAGAATGTTCAAATTAAAGACCTAAGAGTGAGAGCAAGACCTGAGGGAGAGAACAGAAGATGTTCAAGAATGATATCTGAAACAAAGGGTTGAGGACCTTCAGCTTAGAGATTCAAAGGGGAATAAAAGTCTCCAGGGTAAATAAGTGGCTGCAGAAAGAAGGCAGAGAAGAAAAAGTTAGCAGAAAGATAGAAATAGATATATTCAGATAGCAAGGCAACCCCTGACTTGAATCTTCATGACATGATTCTTGATGGAGTTCTTCAACGGAAATCCAATAAAAAATAGAGATTTTGAATATGTTTTCATGAATTATGTTCATCATTTAAAAATTTGCATTTATTGTTTTAATTTTATTTTAGCAGTGCAGATATGACGAATTGATTGTTATTATTCATTATAGGAGAAAAAGTTATGCGCTCAAGTCAGTTCACCATGTTTGCTTTAACATTTTACTACTACTAAATGTGAATAAGCCATGATTTAATCTGCTATGTAAAATACAGACATTGTTCTGACAGAAAGAACAGCTGCCACCCATCTGTTCATATGGGTTCAGGTAACAATTCAGTTTTTTATTATATTTGTCATCATCCTCCTTTAATACAACAGCATGAATGCACCCTGCATTAAATGTTGATTTGCAATACATATTTTACATTTTTTTAGATCAGTTTGATAAACTTACATAAAACAAACAATTAAATAAAAACTTTTTTGGGGAAAAAAACGTACTGCCATCAAATGTTCATTTTGTAGTAGCATTGAATATACAGGCAGAGGTGGGTACCTGACAAACTAATCTCAAACAAATAGGACAACTGCCCATGATGAGTGATATTTGGTTTAGTTCTGGATGCTGTTTTCTGTTAAAATAAGACAGTGAAAAATTGCACCTTACAAATCCTGGGGAAAAAATGTAATATAGGGTTTTGTTTGGTGAGTATTACTGTGATTTGATGGAAGGTCTTTTTTTGCTAATTATTCTTTTTAATAATTTTTTTTAATAATGTATTTTTGTTCTCAAAGGGTTTTCGTAAAGTTTTTCACTTGTTTTTGGTGTATTTAGTTCTCATTTCATGTTCTTTTATAGCAAAAAAAAAAAATAAGGTCAGAATGACAACTTTGACACTTTTAATAATGCATAAAGTTCTGCTCCACTTTTACCGTAACCTTTTATACTGTCTTTCCCTGTCCCTCCCTAAACCACCTCTCTGACCTTTTGAAAAATCAATCTCACATACATATTGTAGCAGCGTAAGGTACGCAAGGCAAAATTTTTGTTAGCATTTGGCAGCATCTTCTTTTACTGTACCTGAGGTTCATGTTAGAATTGCAGTTTTACAGACCCTGGTCCAGCACAAGTGCTGCCCGATGCCAGTTCCCAAATCTACCCCACACTCTTCACCTATAGTAAGCCTCCACTCAGCCATGGGAGGCTAGATGTGCCTTCCCAACACATGGTTGCTCCCAGGAATTCTGTGCGCATGATTGGCGTCTGAGGAAAGACTGACAGAGGACTGGGAGACCAGAGATGATGCAATACAAAAGATTTCAACATAGGCAAGCCCAGAATATGGAGTCAGGGTTCAAACACAGGTAATCAGTCTAACAGATGAGGTATCCAAGGGTAAAGACAAAGCAGAATGGGAGTCACAGACAAAAGTCGGTACAGGAAGTATATGGATATAGTGTCAGGGCAGGGGTAGCAACAGTAAATGCAAGAAAATAACACCAGAATCAGGTAAACCCAGCTTAACGCTACAACTGGCAACAGGTGTCTATGAACAGAAAGGCTATAAAGTTTTAGCAGCCAATGGCAGGATGAAACCAGGGACTAATCTGCTTCTGAGATCCCCTTCAGCTGTGTACAGCCCCAGAGTGTGTGCTGGGTTGGTGAGAAGGTATTTTTCAGGCTATGCAGCTAAAGGGAAACAGGAGATGCCTGTTTCCTTGTTCTCCTTACTGCTGCAAACAACACCACCATACAGAATGAACCTACAGAATTAACAAACAAGATTCCTATTTGGGATTCAGGTCCAAAGTAAATTGAATGGAACAGATGGGCGAGGCACAGATTGTAGAACCAATAAAACCCCAAAAAATTGCAAGTTCATACTCAGGGATGGTATTGGAGGCCTGAGGAGAGGCCTAGGTGGATGTAAATGCTAAGATGTATTAACCAGTTTTTGTTGAGTTAGGACTTTGGGACCACAGTAGAAAGCACCCCTGCAGTGGAATTTTTGACCGCAAAGCTATTTTGCATTTTATTAAAAGCACTGTTGTGGACTTTATATCTGTGTCCTGTGATTCACTGGTTCCTGATGATGCATTGTTAGTTTATTTCAGGGCCCTGGACTCTGGAATGGGAAAGAAGGTACTGCGTGGGTTTATCCCTAGGTTTGGGCTAGAAGTCTGCTATAAATAGCACGGGTAGGCTACAAACCAGCCTTTGTGGAAACAAGCTGTGTTGCCTTTGAATGAAAAGCTGTTGATGCAGAATTGATTTGAATTATGGATTGTGGAATCCTTACTTAGGACTGTACTACAGAGGGCTGTACTTGCCTTGTTAAGCTGATGTAAACTATTTTTTCTGAGTTGTGTTGTGTTGTTTTGATATATGCTGAAGAAAGATATTTTGTTTTTGAAAACAATAAAGAAACTGGTACAGTTATTAGACTTCTCTGTGTAATCGCTAACCCCCTTCCATATCACAATACATATTTAATTTTCCCAGAAATCCTTTGGCCAGTCTGTTGATGTCACAGGTCCTTCCAGCTCTCCTGTGATTGCAGTAATGACATTTCCTCTGGACAGGGTAACACTCATATAATGATGTATATGAGTGCCACACTGTTCAGAAGTAATAAATATTCAGAGAGCTGTGATAAAGCAACATCATGGGGACTGTTTATCACAGAGCGGGCTCATAGGATGGACTGGATGATGCTGGGTCATTCAGTCTTTGAGCTCTCTACTGTTACCAATATGCTTACCTTATTGTTCTTTCTGCTAATGCCAACATCATCCATGAGGAAGTGAAGGAAGAAGATTTAACTCATAAAGATGTACAATCTTTCCTGTCATCAGATATTCAGAAACAGAGTACTCGGAGCACAAAGTGTAATAATTATCTGGGGACAGAAGACATAAGAAAAGGAAATAAGGTAAAAATCAGTTATCTCAACTCAAAGTAACCAGAAAAGGCATTGTTTTTAAACCACGGTGAAATTGATTTGTCTGTTGTTGTATGTAAGCCATGGTAATTAAGAAAAAGAAACTAAAAAAATGGTAAAATGGTAAATTTCATTTCCTCTCCACTTAATTAGGTTTGCAACAAACATCAAGTTAGCAAACTTTTTTGCAAACTTCACTAACTCGGCAGCAAATTAAAACTTCTTGAGTTTATCAATTACTACTCAGGACATCAGTTTTTAATTTTCAATGAAACTTAATGGTTATTTGTTGAACATTATCTGAAAAGATTTGCTATCATTGGCTGTGAATAATGGGTTATTCTATGTTGCTAATGCTAACTAGCTATTAGGAATGTGTATTAGTGATAAGAAAATTTCTTTGAACTTCGGATGGGTCAGCACAATTTCGGGGAACTGATTTCGCGAAACCATCGGAAGATCGAGGAAATCATTACGTTTCCCTGCACTAGAGCATAATTACCCTTTAGTGCCCTATGTTTGCAGTGAATTCATTCTTGCAGCCCTGGGAATCCTCCTGTTTGCGATCCCCGGCACTAGATAAGTACAGCCCGGTAACTGTGGGAACTGAACTGCAGATGAACTCTCAATGGAGAAATTCTCAGTGCTCAACCCAGAAGTTATTTTAAGCCGGGTAGGAAGAAATTGTAGGTGGGTGGCAGCCCCTGTATTGTGACCAAACTCTTTAGTAACCACCCAAAAACAGCGGGGTGGGTGCTGAAAAGTGCCAAGTGGTGCGCCCTGCTAAAAGGGCCTGGGGAGAACCCTAAACTCCATTGGGAGTCCATCTGCAGTTTCACTGCGATCCCCAGGCACCACAGTGGATTCTCAGGGCTGCATTCGATCATGCAGCCCTGGGAATCCTGTGTGCGATGCCTGGCACTGGAGGTTAAATGGGGACAAGTTACCCCTTTCAAAACCTCTAGAGCTTTCTGATTGGCTGAGGAAAGCTTTCCACAGCCAATCAGATAGGCACAACAAAGATAATATACATCAAGAGGGAATAATACTGGAAGAAAAAAAACAGTAAAGAGAACAACCGACATAAAAAATGTAAGGAATTAGAACATCAAATATACAAATAGAACCTATTTAGGGTACAACATCCCATCCTAACTGTAAGGGATGTTGGAATGAAAACCATAGGAGAGGTTGGATTGACAGAGTACCAATAAAGTAATGGGTCAAAGAAAGGGCAAAGAGGAAGATAAAGGAATATTTATAATAAATTATAAGCACAATGCTAGTGTTATGCTGCAAAAGACAACTTTACCTTATTCAATTGTTCAACAGTTGTATTATTTATATTTATTGAAATGAAACTAGCACAGTAAATGGAGTAAACACATTCAACTGTCTTACTACCCACCATGGATAAAAATAGTACATTGTATTTGTTGCACATATTTTATTACATTATTTTTAGTGTACTTTAATAGGCCGTTGTATTTTTTTTTTCCTGTGAAATGTCAAGGTGCATGAAAAGCATCACTTTCCTGGGGAGAAAAAAATAGTGTGAAGTTAGCATGCATTTTATTTAACCATATGTTACAGTCTCAGCAAGCATGGTATAAACCTTATTATCACATCCAGTATTATTTTATTTTCAGCTGTCCTTGTTTAAACAAGCTTACTGTTTAAACAAAACATGAATACATAAAATCTAGATTAAAATGTATTAAAAGATATGTCTTAGACACATACGTTTATTTAAGAAAAGTAAAAATAATTAGAATACAAAACAATCAATTTTATAAATTTGTAAAACAGAGTTTCAGGATATGCGCATCAGTATAGACCTGAGTGAAAGTGAATCCCTTCCTGAAACTTTTTGATATGTGATAGTGTGGTATGACCTCAATTTAGTGTTAAAACCGGGTCTCTGGCTGAAATTTCAAGATGGCCATGTAAAGAGATAAAAGATTAAATGCATAGAGAAATAAAGGTAATAAAGAGTAATATTATTTATTATCAAAATATATTTGAAGCTGGACATGACCAAGCTATTGTAAATAAGCAATCTAGATAATCTAGGTTAGTGTGATAGCTCTAGGGCTAGGCAATTTTGCACTCAACTAACCAATCTAATTATTATTTTGATCAGTAATCAATTGATTTATTGTCAAAAAGCAGGTCTGAATTGAAAACCTCCCCATGGGTGCTAGATGTTACTGTAATGTTTTGTGGGTAAAAAAAAATATATTAAAGGGGGCTGGTGTCTTTTACCACCCTTGAGATCTCAGCCTGGCACAAGAAATGGTATTCTTCTTATAACTCAAGCAAACAGGTAAATATCAAGATTCAAGGGTTTGTGTTGGAAACTTGCAGATCACCTGATGTGCAATAAATGCACACCTAGACAATCTCATAAAAATGTTAGCATGTTTGTAAAAGTTCAAAGGTCATTAAAATACTGTTATATCTGCCCCTTTAAAAAAATCCCATATTGGTCCTTGTTCATGTTTTTCTGTTACAGGGTGACAGTGCTATGTCCACATCTCCCAGTTGTTTTTCTGTGCAGTCACATAAGCCTCCTGTGGAGAGTACAAATGGCCAATTCAACACATATTAAATAAATATTGTTAACTGTTATCACCATTAGCAAGCCTGCCCTGAGAAACAGCATGCAATCATTACTGGAGCAAGTAGCCATGCACACAGAAAGTGGCTGTAAAGGGTCAGATTGCAAAGTCCGCCCAAAAATCTGATATTTGGTTCAGTTCTATTGGAACCAAACAAATCTTGTTTAAGCCAACTTTTGTTAGCTCAGTCAATGAACAGAATCAGAAGCCATTGTCCCCTTCTTATTTAACATCGGGCTTACAGGGAACTATGCTGGTCTTTAGCTTGATATTTACACTTTTTACAGAATGATAACTATTGGTAAAGCAGGTCTATCACCACAGTTTTTACTTTAAATAAAAAGATGGATACCTTTTATATAAAGTAAAAAAAAATATTTTTTTTCTTCCCTAAAACATTATTCTTTTTAAAAAGAAGGGGAGGCCCCCTCTTATTCTATCTTTATCACTACGACAGTAAAGACTGAATGGGAAGTCTGCAGCCTCCTGGGATGCCTACGTCACGTTTCCCAGGAGGCTTTGGGCTGCTCCTTCTGGCCATGTCCAATCTCTCAAAAGGAGCCTTCCCGTCAACGTAAAAAAAAAAGTGTTGATCTCCTGCATGCGCAGTGAAATCTGCACTTTATTTACATTTACAGCAGTAGCTGTGCAAGGTTAGGTGATGTAAGCAAAATTTGACAGATGAAGACGGCAGGACCCTCTGGTTCCACCATCCTGGAACAAAAAAAGAGGTCAGAAAACATGATCTGTGTTACAGGTTTCCTCCTCCTGCCAGGTGACGCAGGATTACCATAAGCGGGGAATCTAAGTGAGCCCCTAGTCCTTACCAGCTTATCCTGCAAAGAGTTATGGGCCGGTGACCCTAGTGGCCATCGGACTACTTTGTTGCAAGGTCACAAGGGCGCGGGCCCCTAGGCTCACCCTGCCAGGGGGCAACAGGGATCAGATGACTTTATTGAAGAAATGGCTATCAGGATGAAACACAGCAAGTCAAGGCAGAATAGTTTGACAAGCCAAGGTCAGGGCAGGAGGCAGACAAGGAAATTTCGAGTAAAAGGCTGAGGTCGGGGCAGGCAGCAGACAAGGCAGAGTCGAGATCAAACTGGGTTTAATTCAGAGAATCAGAACAGAGATCCATTTTTTACTTTTTTAATAGAAAATAGAAACATATTTACAATAAAAGAAAATTGGATAAATACAACCATAATTCCATCATCAAAATTAAATTTGCATACATCTACATAAATCAACATATATCTTCTTTTCCAGGTCCAGAGAGATAATAAAGTAAATCAAGGGAAAATAAAATCTTTAAGGCAGGAATAAAGTCCATGATATGAAAATAAAGCCCATAATGAAAAACCGAAAGTCCATTATAAGAAATGAGGAGTCCATCCCAATGGTAAGTATGCATAGAACAGAATTAAAGTGCAAACAGCATATGCAGAAACTATATATCCTTATAGGGAGGTAATAAACAATGCATAAAATAATGTACAAACATTTACTTTCCAATGTGCAAGAGGAAAATCAGTAAATACCCATATCTAGTCAATTTTACAAAGTATATGGAAGGTATGGTAAAATGCATAGAACAGAAAGAGGTATGCATACAGCATACATAAAACAATATTTCCTAATGACAGATATTAGGACATTTTGGGAAGCATCAATGCATAAAATATAGAATCATTTCTTTTTCCAGGTGCAAATTAAAATCACCAATACAGGTAAATGAGCATATCTTGTCAATTGCATGGTATATGGTAAGTATATATATTTGTTTTAAATCTTTATTATATGTAATAATCATAAACCCAGTAATGTGTTCCACATAAACAGACACCAAACACTTTTTGCTTCCCAAATATTTTGCAATCCAGCAAGAAAAAAAAAATGCTCAGAACATATTTAATGCACTCCCCTTCCATATTGTGATTGTTTTTGTACAGGAACATGTTCCTCATGTCCATAAGGCTAATTTAAAATAATAATAGGCACCCACAATACTTGATTTTTTTTACAGAGGGACCCTTTTGAGGAGACCCATATAGTACCACCTAGTGGTCTAGGAGCATGGCCTGCTTTTGGGCAAACTGCAAGATCTTTCAATTCGTTAGAAAGGAAGTTTCCATTTGTGTTTCTCCAGATCTTTTTGGATCTCTTCATTGTAAAATTGGATACTCTAGTTATTTCCTTGGTGGTTTTTAGTTCAGCACTTTTTTTGGGAATCCACTAAGGTGTTTGTATGTATGTTTTGGAGGTTTAACGTACAAATGTACTCTTCTAGTATGATATATTGCTTAGGTGTGGTCAAGGTTGGAGTATTGAGAGAGAGATGTTGCCACCCTTTTCTCTATATATGTGTCCAGCGGCATATTTTAGGAACTACATCCAAATGTTATGGAATGTTTAATGTTTAAACCTCCTGGGCTGTTCATTTCTGTCCGGATTAATATGTTTACAAGCGGTAAATTGTTTTTCATGAAAATTTATTTTACAGTATAATATAATATTATGAGTATAATTAAGTTTGAAACACAAAATCATGTTAAAATAATAAACTAAATACATTTTTTTTTAAAATAATTTTTATTTTATTTTTTTAAATTTAAAATAAATATTATACTCTTATAATTATATTATACCTGAAAATAAATGTTCATGAAAGACAATGTACTACTTTTACACATAAATCAACTGTATTGCATTCAATACAGTTTTTTTGTATTGCATGCAATACAAATAGATTTGAATTTCCCTCCACGCCCCGAACGGAACGTCCACACACACCAACATCACCGGGAACTCTTCAGATGCGGAGGACGCTGGGCGTGGGAAG
This sequence comes from Pyxicephalus adspersus, assembly GCF_032062135.1. Lineage (NCBI taxonomy): Eukaryota > Metazoa > Chordata > Amphibia > Anura > Pyxicephalidae > Pyxicephalus > Pyxicephalus adspersus. The sequence continues at coordinate 50,303,726 of NC_092862.1, read as the reverse complement.
AAAGAAGACGAGGATCTCGAAGGAAGACGCCGTTGGTTTAGGTAAGACTTGATTTATTATTGTTTTGCATTGGTTTAGCTACCCCGAGTGTGACTCAGGGTTACCGCTCTTGGCAGCTTTTTTTTACCCCAAGTCACACTCGGGGTTACTGTTCAGGGGGTTAAAGTACTTTTGTTTTTAACAAACTATGAATGTGTTCAAAAGTGACATGATTTGTTTTGAACTATCTGTGAAAATTATGTTACAATAACTTTTGTGCCTTTAAAGTTCTGGTTTGTCCCCCCAAACTTTGAATATTTGATATCTGATTGGGGATGTGGCACGATTTTACTGTTTACTATGGGTTACTTCTATATATATATATATATATATATGTTCATTAAAACATTTCACCTAACATTTAAAATCCTTATCCATGGATTTTAATTGTTAGGTAGGTTTTTGCCACCATTATCTTTGTTTTTAAACACTTTTTCTCTTTTGATTTTCTTGGCGTTGGAGCTCACAAGAACCCGAAAACTGCTTTAGTTAGTGCTTTTAGCATTAAATTGATTGGTTAAAAGTAAGTTGATATATTACATAGGAGGGAAGAAGATGGATTTCATAATTAACATTTTGCCCTCTATTGGCAATTTTCTTAACTTCCAAAACTTGATTTTTTATGGATTTTGCTCCTAACATTTTCCCAAGTTTGGTGACCAGAAATACCTTGATCAAATATGACTCAAATATGGATCAATTTTGAATCCAATATGATTCAGCCCAAGATGATATTTTTAGCTGTTGCTTTTACCATGATCCCAAAGTTAGACACATTTAGATCACATTTATTTTCATTAAGTCTGAAACCTGAACCAGCACAGAAGTTAGTTGTTAGAATAGCTCTATTGTCAACAGGCTACATGCTACAACCACATCGTCCATATAAGTGGCAAGTTCAAAAAGCAGACAAAGAATTCAATGGAAAGGCCATCTAATCCTGGGCACTTGTTCTTTGAAACTTTTAATTGTATCAAAGAGTTCTTTTTCTTCCACCTTTGTGCACAAGGACTGGTGATCAGAGATGCTAAGCTTTTGGCCGAGGGTGTTTATGCAGTCATGAGAGAGAGAAGGATCTATTTCCTTGGTGCTAAACACATTAGAATAGAGACTTTGGACTTTGCTGAGCATTTCTGTAGTTGTGGTCTTATCCTGAAGTTTGATTATGTATTGTTTTGAATAGATTACTTTTTTATGGAACATTTTTCATCCATTTTTATTTTTTCTGCTTTTGCATTGTGAATATTTTGTTTACTCCTGGACTTGATGACATCAGAGATTTCGTTCATCCATTGGTATGCCATTTTGTTAGATTTTTAAGAATGCTTAAAAAAGCTGACCTTCCTGCCCACATTTCTTATTTCTCAAGACATATGCATAAAATATTTTGGCCACACAGTCTTTGAAGGAGTGTCCCACTTCCCCTCAACAGTTGCAGCTGATTGTGTATTTGCAGTCTACAGCTTTGTGACCTTCCTGCTCACATTTCTTACACACGGGATTACTTCTCCTGGTATACTCATCTGCAGTGTGCCAGCATTCTTTGCACAGCCTACAGTGTTTGGGCATGCCTCTGGTGGAGTGGTAACAATCTGTATCCTAGGACTTGACTTACCTCCTACCCCTGTTGTATGCAATTGCAAGAGAAAGCAGCACCAGTAATGTTGAGCACCAGCATTCTATAGTTCTCTTGAAGCGCATACTATAGATCTGATTAATTCATTTGGTCGTAGCAACAACCAAAGGCTGCAAGCTGCCTACCTATGCATATTCGTCTGAGAGATTAAGCATGCACAACTGTTAGTATTCAGTTTCTTGCCCCTGCTGCAGCTTTTAGACTTTGAGTCTATTCCAGTGTGTGACAGATTATTTTGGTCCATAATTTGGAGATTGCTGTAGCAGCTGCTATTGCCCTCTACATGCAGTAAATTGCTAAGTAGCAAAAGTTGGAAGCTATTTACAAAGTAAAATTCTCTAAACTTTAAATGATAGTTAGTAGTCAACAGGAGATAATCTATAATATGTTACAGGATCTACGTTCCCTTGATAGTCCAGAAGTCCCCAACTCTTCTAATGCTGCTGAGCTTCCAGAGGTCCAGTATTCAGGCTCTACTGCTGCAGCTGGGCGTCCAGGAGTCCATTGTTCTGACTCTGCTGCTGAGCGTCCAGAGGTCCATTGCCCCCACTCTGCTGCTGAGCATCCATAGGTCCTGCGTCCAGACTGTGTTGCTGAACATTTACAGGTCCTGCGCCCCCACTCTGCTGCTGTCACTGATCTGATGCACCCCATCTGTACAGAGATTCTGTGTTCAATCTTCAATATTCTATCCTCGAGTTTAAACAGTCAACTTGCCTCCAGACTCTTCTTTTGAGATGAAGGAGACCCAGTTTCCTGTTGCTCCCAATGAATTGCCCAAAATCCCATTGTTTGATGGCTTGGTTTGGACTCATTCTGCTCCCTCTGGGAACCAGCTCTCTTTACTAGAGATACTTGCTCCAGGTTTTGGTGGTTTATTTGCATTGTTTTGTTATGTAGGCATCTTTGTTTCCTTCTGGAATAGTTTGTGCCCTAAGGGGGTGTACTGTGCCTTTGGGTGATTTGGGAGACCCTGTATGATTTGCCAGCACCTTAGGAGGGCACAGGCTTCTGCCTAGACTGGTATACAATCCAGTGAACTGGGTCGTGGAATCTTCTATAAGATAGCTGGTCTTTTCTTTTAAGGACCGTGGCTGGCAGGGTTCCGGAGCCTGTTTATGGCCTTGACTGTAGTCCTGTCCATGATACTGAGAACCTCAGTGTTGCTTATTAACATAAGATAAGGTAATGGAGACCGCATAGTTAATCAACTGTATGCCAACATACCAAAAACATTTGAAATATTTGAACTATACACAAAGGTACAATTATATTATATTATATTTTTATTAAATGCATATATATACAGATATATATATATGGGTCTGGGTCTGCAATATATTCAATGCAGGTTATAAACATTATAGCCAGAATGGCACATTTTTTAACATACACATGTTATTTTAACAATTTATACATTTATCAAAGTGTTGTATTAACTTTTATCTTTTTACCACATGCTAAAAGCGTTTTGCAGATTTCATGTTATGCTTTTTCAGGAGTAACTTTCTAAAATATTAAAAAAGGTTTCCAAATAAGCAAATTGGCAACACCTGTGGTTTGCTATTAGAAGGGCTATATATTCTGCCTCCAAAAGTTTCTCATTGCCCTAGCATTGGATTAGTATCCAAGGACTTGACTTCTTGCTGGTGCTCATGAAGTTCTGCTTCTGCCCCTGGTCCTGCCATTCTTGCCCATTGTATATAGTTTGCTGTCACTTCACGTTTGCTGTGTGTGCTGCATATGCATTAACTTTCAAATGAACATGCTTAACCCATCCCAGAGCTGGTGGCTTTATATTGCATGCTGACAATGCTGGTCTCCCTCCTGTTCCTGCTGGAAGAAATCCTTACAAAAGAATCCAGAACGGCATGGGACCGAATGGAAGCTAATTGTTGAGAATTTTCTTTTTCTATGAAAGCCTTTAATATAAGGGTTGTATGCACATTATGAAGGTAAATAGTATGCAGTGCTTCCGTTGGCTGGTGGTTGTTAGGGAACAGGATCATTTGGCCTATTTTAGAATGCACTTTCACTGTTTATTTTAGTAAATGAGAAGGTTTCCATCTTAAAACGCAAAGAAAAGACAAAAAAACAGTATTAATTGCCAGCCCACTTGCTGTTTATATTTACACTTTCTTAACTTCCCTCTGCTCTGCAAATCAACTGCACAGCATGGACAAACATTGTAACTCCTGTGATACAGCAATAGGTACCTTAGTGGCCAGTTACCAGGAGAGTTGTCACTTAAGATGCAAAAAAAATGTTTTAACCACAGCAGGTCAACTAAGGCTGATGTCAGCTAGATCACTGACAACACATTGCCAACAGCTGAGCCACTCAGGAGAACCTACAGTTTATGGAAAAGTTTAAAGCTTCTTTCTGACATGACATCTTTGCTCATGATAGCCTATTCTTCCAGTCATGACCTGTGGTTGTTCTCTATTAACTATGACCTTTCTAAAAATCTTGGATTATCTGCCTGGCTAACTGATCTTTTGTGCATGACCACAGGCTTGTTCCCCAACCCCAACTTTCTTGGTTTGTCTATAAGCCAAGACTATGGGCCAATCCATAATCAGGGCCCTAAGCACTTCTATTTAAACAACAGGCAAGGTCACATTGGGACCCTGGTCGCGTCCCCAAATGTTAAGTGCCAAACTATAAGTGCAATGAAAATTAATCCAGGGAATTGACACAGGAATTGGAACAGATTTGAACATACTATTTTACTCTGCCACTCCCATCTCTTGCCTTTGGACTGATTTATCCACCTGGACTCCAACACATCCTCTGCTCCTGCCATTCTAAACTGGTATTTCATCAAACCATCTCTTTGACTGAATCATCATATCCCTCTCCTGGAACTCAGCAAGTTTACAAGCCAATTATCAGCAAGTTTACAAGCCAAGCGCAATTATCTGTAAAAATCTAATATTCACCCTGCTCTCTTTATGTTGACACTACTCCCTGTCCTCCCCAGTCTGATAACTCATTGTCTCTCTGCTCTTTTACTCTCCTTATTTCTCTGTCTGTGCTCCTGCACCTTTTTTCTCCACTGAAACTTTCTGGTGACATCTCACACAACCCTAGTCCCCCAGACAGCTGCCCCCTTCCATATACTCTCAGCAATACACTCCCTTCTCCTAACCTCATCCCCATTCACCCTACCCATAAGTTCTTACCCCCTCTCTCTGGCAGTCTATGGAATGCCCGATCTGTTGGCAATAAATTAACCTCCATGCACAACCTTCTCCCTTCTAATTCTCTGACCTTTCTGGCTCTCACTGAAACTTGGCTTTCCTCCTCTGACTCTGCCTCTGCTGCTGCTCTCTCCTATGGAGGCCTGCACTTTACACATACCCTAGACCTGGCAACAAAGTAGGGGGTTCTGTGGGTCTCCTTCTCTCACCTAACTGTACATACAGAGTCCTTCCTACCCCACCCTCTCTCATTTTCACCTCTTTTGAAATCCACTCTGTCCGTCTCTTTAGCGCCTTACCCCTCATTGTTGTTGCAATGGATGAGCCCAACCTACCCTCCTCAGCCAAACTGCTCTCCATTACCTCCTCATTTGGACTCACTCAGAACATCAATGGCCCTACACACATAGCCGGACACACTTTGGACCTGGTATTTTATAAACTCTGCAATCTCACCCTCCTTGACAGCTCACCATTTCCCCTTTCTGATTGCAACGTTATCACTTTCAACCTATCAAACTCTTGCCCTCCCTTGCCACATCCCAGACCTGGTCAATGGCAGAGAGATATCCGTAACCTTGACCACAACCTTTTCTCAAACTGCCTTGCGTCCCTAACCCCCACCCTCTCTAAAATCACCTCCACAGATGAAGCTGCCACCATGTTAAACCACTCTCTTTCCTTGGCTTTGGATAAAGTAGCCCCTGCCACCTTCCGCTACCCCCGCCCTGCCAACCCCCGACCCTTGCACAATAATCACACCAAACAGCTACAAAAGACTGTTCATGCAGCTGAGCGCAAGTGGAGAAAATCTGGCCTCAGCAGTGACTTCATGGACTACAAAGCCAAGCTACAAAGCTTTAACACACAGCTCACCGTCATCAAGCAAAATTATTTCTCTGCAGTCATTTCCACTCAAGCTTCCAACCCACGCAACCTCTTCTCAACAATTGACTCCCTCCTAAACTCCAATCAGCTCCCCCCACAACATCCTTCTCTTCCCAGGACATTGCCACCTACTTTAGAGATAAAATAGACAAAATCAGACATGATGTCTCTGCTCACTGAGCCACTCCAACCATACCCACCTCTTCCACCTGTAAATCATCATTGGCCTCCCTCAGCCCTGTTACTGTGGACGAAGTCTCTTTTCTTCTCTTAACATCTCCATCTACTACCTGACGGCTTGACCCAATTCCCTCTGATCTACTCCGTGCCCATACCTCCACCCTGGCCCCTGCCCTAACCAAACTATTCAACCTCTTCCTATCTACTGGTAAATACCCCTCAGCTTTCAAACATGCCATAATTCTCCCTATCCTAAAGAAACCCTCACTTGACCCCTCCCTACCCTCAAACTACCGTCCTATCTCCCTTCTCCCATATGTCTCCAAACTTCTTGAACGCCTTGCCCACAAAAGACTCACAGATTGCCTGAGCACCAACTCTCTCCTTGACCCTCTCCAGTCTGGTTTTAGAGCTGCCCATTCCACTGAAACAGCCCTTACTAAAGTGGCCAATGACCTAATCAGAGCTCAAGTCTCAAGGAAAACTTTCCCCTGCTCCTTCTCCTTCATCTTTCCTCTGCCTTTGACACTGTTCATCACCCCCTTCTAATGGAAATCATGTGCTCCATTGGTATCAGTGACACTGCTCTTTCTTGGTTTGCTTCCTATCTGTCTGACCGCTCCTTTCAAGTTTCTTTCAATGGTACCTCCTCCTCGCCCACTCTCCTCCCTGTTGGTGTTCCCCAAGGGTCAGTCCTTGGACCGGTTCCTCGCCCACTCTCCTCCCTGTTGGTGTTCCCCAAGGGTCAGTCCTTGGACCGGTTCTCTTTTCTCTGTACACCTCCTCTCTGGGTAGTCTCATATCCTCCCTTGGCTTACAGTACCATCTGTATGCTGATGACACTCAAATCTATCTGTCCACCCCTCTCATTTACCCCCCATATTCAGAACATTTCCAGGTCCTGTCACTTTCATCTACGCAACATCTCCAAAATCCGCCCCTAACTGTCTTCTGAGACCACCAAACTTCTTGTACACGCTCTTATCATCTCTCGTCTGGACTACTGTAACCTCCTCCTCTCTGGTATTCCCCTATCCCAACTCCCTCCTCTACAATCTATTATGATAGCTGCAGCCAGACTCTTCCATCCTTCCCACCGCTCCTCTTCTGCTGCATCTCTTTGCGGACCTCTACACTGGCTTCCATTTCACCTTAGAATCAAATTCAAGCTCCTGTGCTTTGCCTTCAAATCCCTCCACATATATTGTCCCACGTACATTTCTCACCTGGTAAAAATGTATTCCCCCAGCCACTATCTACGCTCCTCCAATGACCTATTAATGACTTCCTCATTCATAACCTTCACACGCACAGATACAAGACTTCTCTAGAGCTGCCACAACTCTCTGGAATGGTCTTCCTCATCCTATTCGGCTTGCTCCTACATTCTGCTCATTTAAAAGAGCACTCAAAACCCATTTTTCAAACTTGCCTACCCGTCTTCTTCTGTCTTTTGAAACCATCACTGCTTCCCAACACTACATATGTCCCATACTATTGTGTGTAAATTCTCTTCTTCTACTAGATTGTAAGCTCTTCAGGGCAGGGTCCTCTCCTCCTGTATCACTGTCTGTATTAGTCTGTCATTTGCAAAGCCTATTTAATGTACAGCGCTGCGTAATATGTTGGCGCTATATAAATCCTGTTTATTAATAATAATATTAATAATATGGAGATCGATAAAGGGACTAGTACCTGGGTGAGTCATCGGCATTTGACCAGTGCCCACATTTTCACAGTAATCTTTTCTCCTGGCAAAACACAGGTTCAATTTAAAAAACAAAGAGATCAGACCTATTAGGCAAGCCACAAAAAAAGTATTTACAGGCTGAATCACACTGCTACAAAATGGAATATCAAAATAAATGAATTGTTTACAAAAGAGAATTTTTAGAGCAGCAAACCAGAGCTCCACTTAAACACAAGAGGCTGACTGATGGATCTATGTGCTAACTTATGTTGAAGACTTGTTTATTTGTGCAAGAAGGTGGTAAAACTGAAATACAAGTCTTAAATCAACATATAGGACGAATGACCTTGGATAATGGAAGAATTATTCTTACACAAAGGCACAAAATACAAGAATTTATGAAAGCCTAACTTTAAAAGAAAATGAAAATGAAAGTGGAGCTAGTTTATTCCTTATAGAAGATAACTAAGTAAACAATCAAAATATCTTGTTAATAGATTAAAAAAGTTTATTGAGATTATGACAAAATTTGACATTTGCAACATTGGCAGAAAGAAAACAACCAGGACCAGGAGTCATACTTTTTAGTCCCCAAGGCCAGCTAGCTTGTGCTGGGGGAGAGAGGGGGAGAGAGAAAGAATACAGAGAGAAGGAGAGAAGGAACAGATAGAGAGTAAGAGAGAGAAGGGAGCTAGGTAGAGAGGAAGGGAGAGTAGAGAGAGAGAGATAGAGGGGGGATGGAGTGAGAGTGGAGAGAAGGGCCGGATTTATTAAAACATTCTGAGACTGAAGAAGATAGACTAATATGGGATAACCTAGGCAAATCCAACATTTATCAACTAAGGTTTATATCTTTTTCTAATATGTCCATGAGTGGAGAGAAGGGCCGGATTTATTAAAACATTCTGAGACTGAAGAAGATAGACTAATATGGGATAACCTAGGCAAATCCAACATCTATCAACTAAGGTTTATATCTTTTTCTAATATGTCCATGACACATATTTACATATAAACCTGTTTTTAGTACGCCATGCAGATCTGTCTTTCTTCCCAAACTCCTAAACAGCCAAATTGACACACAGATTTCCCAGTACCAAAACATGGTGACCTAATGAAAGTCTACTACAAGACACAGTGGTCATGGCACATGGCATGGCACATGGCACAGAGGCCATAAACTCTTACCTCAACTCCTCAGACCTTTGTCAGCTGGATGAAACTGTAAGGCTCCTCATATTGTGGAAGAGTTTTTGAGAGTAGTCAAAAATTCCCTACGGGAAAGTCCACAGGCCCAGATGGCCTCATGCTTAAATATTATAAAACGTGTCTGCCAATACTAAATAGTGCCTTTTTAGAGACTTTTAACAACTTTTTGACCACTTGCCCAGTTCAGTTATAAATATATTAGAGGCCCATGTCACCTAAATACCCAAGGAGGCCAAGGACCCATCTCGGTGTGCAAGTTATCGCCCTATCTGCTTAATGTAAACCTCAAGCTCAGAATCTTTCTGCAGACAACTTACAGTCTGTGAACAAACCTTCATGGCACTTGGCCCCGCATGAAATACTGTTTCTCTATTGTACTCGGAGCTTATGTCCTAGGCCAGTCTACAGCCCCTAATTTATTAAAGTGTGGGCAAAACCCTAAATTTGAAATCTTATTGAACAAAGTAGAGTCCATACTGTCTTAAGCTCCTACCTTTTCAATAAGCAGTGCGTACCAAGAAACTGGGTATAAACTCCTTACTTGCTGGTACCTATTGTGTTACATGTGATATAGCCCGATGTCACCGACTGTTGCTGGGCACGAGGCACGCATTTACATGTTTTCTGGGAGTGCCAAGAGTTCACCCTTTTTGGGAGAATAGCCACAGAATTATCAGAAACTTCACAGACCTTGGGGTTCCTTTTTAACCAGAAATCTGCCTCTTACACCATAATTTCAACCACAAGCAGTACTGCAAATCGTTGATTTTTCGCCTGGTGGATGCATCCAGGGCATGTATCCCAGTGTTGTGGTGTCAGCCAAAGATTCATCTGTGACTCAGTGGTTTATTATGATCAATGACCTTTACTAGATGGAAACCCCCACCGCAGATCTGCAGGGCATTAGGAAAGCTACGCGTGCATGCTGTTTCTATTAGAGGACGTCCCTTTACTCCGCAGATTATCTAGACCTGCAAAGCTCTAACTCAACAGCTCTCCCCCTACACTAGCACTAGGTGCTAGTCCACCATTGGGGCTAGGATCAACAGTTGAGTCCATCCTAAACCCCACACCTGATCCTCCCACAACTACCTTCTGTGCTCAAGACATAGCCACCTACTTTAGAGATATTACAGGATAGCTATCTGCACTTCTTCCTTTATTTATTCTGCCAGCTACTCACTGCTATACACCCCCTTTCTCTCCTTACTCCTCCTTGCCCACCCTCTCCCCACTCCCTCTCTCAACCCATGAGCTATACTATTTTTTAAAAACAAGGAAAAACCCACAGGGACCTTTTCATAGAAGCAACACTTAAGGATACCTCTTTGTTCATGAAAGAGAAATGATCTTCAGTGACCTAAATTTTTTAGTTTCTATATAACCTGTTGAATAGCTAAAGGTGTTTACTCCTATCATAATCCACTATGTTATTGTTGCAGTTGGAAGAACTTCTGTCTTCATGTGTTCTTGGGAAATATAATATGATACACTGTTTTCACCACTGTTCCAACGTTTTAGTTGTAGCTATCTACAGCACAAAAAGGCAGTACAGAAAATTCTCTATAGAACATGAATTATAGCCACAAGCATGGAAATGTGGTTCTCTGAAAAGAATATAAGGTATTTACAAAGACTTGAACACATATTTTAGAACAACATGGGGAAATATTGTATCATTAATTACAAGAAGTCTCAAATAGGGATGAGCGAGAATGCCTCTGGTATTCTCACGAAAATTTCCTCAAACTTCCAATGGGTCTGCGAAATTTCGGCAAACCGATCTCGCAAAACCATTGGACGATTGAGGAAATCATTACATTAATTAACCTCTAGTGCTCCGGGATTGCAGTGGATTTTCAGGGCTGCATTCGTTCATGCAGCCCTGGGAATCCTATGTGCGATACCCGGCACTAGAGGTTAAATGGGGACAAGTCTCTACATTCAAAACCTCTAGTGCTCCCTGATTGGCTGAGGAGACTTGTCCCAATTTAACCTCTAGTGCTGGCGATCGCACACTGAGCTGATCAATGAATGCAGCCGGCGCTGCATTCATTGATCAGCACAGCCCGCAAAATTTATTTTTTTTCAATTCGATCTTGGCGAATTCACACGGGCCGTTTTTGCTTACAATTTGGGTAAGAGAACGGCCAAATTCGCCACGAGATCAAGTTTTAAAAACTTGCTTGCTCATCCCTAGTCTTAAACTGAAAACACATAAAATAAATCTATGCAAGGAAACAATAATTATGAAACCAGGTTATCAGCAACTGCTGTCAGATGCGACCTCTGAGCTTCAAAAAAATGCAGATTTGGACTGTATTAGAGATTACTGTCCTAGAAATGTAATTAGTGACTTTTTCCAGCAAGAGGGAAGAGCCAATAAGGCCTGGGTGAAGTTGCAGCAGTACATATGTTAAATGACAGAGACAACTGTTAGTAAATTGAGGTTCACAGCAGAAAAAATCTACATTAAATAATACATTCTTGTTTTCTATAGTATCTATGAAAAAAATACTTTTGACCATCCAGCTGAGAACATAATTGCAACAAATGAACAAGTTTTCTGCCTGGTGTAAAAGTCCTCAAATGATGTATAAATTTAGCTCACCTAAATTAGTCATCATCATTGTGATTTTAAAATTCATGTGAAGGACAGTTGCTTGGGGCTCAGTTTCCATGTACGTATGTGAAAAAGTACAGAAAAGGGTGGAAGATAGGCAGAGTTGTGTAGACTAGCAGACAGGGCTGAAAATGTTGATTGGAATTATAGCATGAAAAAAGTACTATACCGGGTAGTCTTGTATCTTTTATCTTTAAATATTTAAGCCAAAGGTGATAAGCATGTATTGTGGAGATGTAGGATCAAACCAGGTGGTACTTTGTGAAGGATAGATACACATACCTAAATCTGGTATCCAGAGCCATTGACAGCCTCTGTCCCTGCCTATCCCCTCCTAATGACCCCATTCAGAAAAGGACCCCAACGCAGACAGCCAGAAGGTCCATGTCAGGCAGGCAGTGACATTGACACCAAAGGAAGAACCCAATCAGAGAGGTAAACAGAGGCGGATAGAAATCTGGGTTGGAGCCTTTTATGACTGTGTGGTGGAGGGAGGTGTGGGAGCAGAGACATTTTTATGCCTGGGAATTAGTTTTAATTTGCATAACTTTACCAATAATATTTCATTAAGTGATGGTGCTTAAATAAAACTCAACTCAAAACTCAACAAAAAAGCTTTGCTGTCAGCATTTAAAAAAATAAATAATATACACTGCTATTTCAAGGTGTGAGATCCATCTTTAAGCTCACCTGGTGTAACCCCTTGGGAACACTCAAAAAGACCATACTTGTCCAAGGTAGTTGAAGAGCTTTTATTTTTGTCAGTGCAATATATTGAATAATATTTTCAAGGGGCCTAATTTATTAATCCTCTCCAATGAGATGATATACTTTCATGGGAGAACCTAGAAGATTCATCAAACCCGTAATATATCTGGCCCAGGATTGAGAAAATATTCAAATTACTTTTAAGAAATCAATTCCAGATTTTCTGGATCACCCAAGTTCATCCATGAAAGTATATCTTCTTTAATTAATCAGAGAGCATTATTTATTCAGGTCTAATATGTTTATTATTAAAAAACAAAATCTGTTAACATTTTTCCAAGGACAAATCTTCAAAACCTAGAATGGTATTAAAAAAATTAGTAATCAAGAGATATATAATTGGACGTGCCATAAAATAAAAAGCATAATGCTGTAGTGTCCAGTTCTGGGTCCCATTCACCTGTTCTTTTACCTATAAAATTGGTGTTCCTGCTTTCTAATAAAAAATAAATAGGAAATGAATTGGGGTGTGAAAACATTATGTGTGGAAGTGGAAGTACAAAAGGATACAGGTTGGGCAGAATTGCCCTGATTTATGAAAGCTCTCCAAGGCTGGAAAGAATACACTTTCAGCAGTGAAGCTGGGTGGTCCAGCAAACCTGGAATGGATCTGATCCAGGATTCAAAACATTTGCTAGCAAATAGCAAATGATTTTCAAAAATCCATTTCATGTTTTCTGGATCACCCAGCTTCACTTCTGAAAGTGTATTCTTTCCAGCCTTGGAGGGCTTTCATAAATCAGGCCCAATGACTCTAGTATCTTTCAAAAACTAAAATGTGATTATTATTATTATTATTATTAACAGTAAATATAAAGCACGAAAACATTATGCAGTACTGTACATTAAATAGGGGTTGCAAATAACAGACTGATACGGATATGAATTGGGGGTTAAGTAGTGAGGGTTTAGGAGACAGAACAGGTAACAGGTAGGCAAGTTTAAAAAATAGGTTTTATTAGCTCTTTTAAATGAGCAGAAAGTAGGAGCAAGAATGGGATGAGGAAGACCATTCCATAGATTTGGGGAAACTCTATAAAAGTCCTGGCGCTGTGCATATGGCAAAGATATGAGTGAGAAAGTAGTACGTCGTTGCAGGAGCGAGGAGCTCAAGTGTTAAAAAAGTGGCTGCGATATATCTAAAGTGTGCATTGCTTAATACTGCAAACTTGGGGAAAGAAGTAAGAAGAAAAAAAAAATGCGAATCTAAACTCATGAAAATAAATCGTTCACTTTAATATCCCCCCACACCCCTTCTTCTAAAATACATTGCTGAACTGCTTCTGACTGCACAGAAAGCTATATGCTGTACAGAAGCAGTAGATAATCCACTCTTCACAAAGACAATTTTTTTATATATATTTGGGGGAAAAATGCTCACAGTGGCGCAGAGAGAATGTCATGCTTGCTTTTCCAGTAAGATTTCCTACATGCAGTTAGTAATAATGTATATTGTTAATACCTTTTTGCTGCCTTGCTACAAAAGACTGCTGGCTGCACTGCTGTGCACTGAGTCAGCGTGATTTTCTGATTGTACAAGCTACTGTGCCAGGGAGTCTGACTGTGTGAGCGACACTGAATGTAAGTCATTTACACAGTCTTAACATAGAAAGCTGATAATAAGGGTCACAAAGTGCCACACAGCTAGAAGTGTCTGTGTATAAACACCATACTGTGAGAAATTCTGGAGGTACCATTGTACCATAAGTTATTAATAATCATATAACATTTTTGTTCTCCCAGCAAATATGTGTGTGAACCTGGGCTGTACATTGTCGATACAGAAGCAAACAAAATCTAAAAAAAGCTTTGTCCATCCTTAAAATCAAATTGCCATCTCTTAACTCATGGGATATATGTATATGGATCGGTTTGCCACTGCAGCTTGCTTGGTCCTTAGCATATTTGCCGTTTTTTGTTTTTCAAATTTTACAATAGATGGCACACTGGGTAATATTATGTGAAAGTGGTAAAAGATGCAAAATAAATCAGGAATCCTCTAACTTGAATAGGAAAACTCTAAGTTGAATATATTTTGCCTTCCCTGGTTCCTTTTTACCCTCTCTTCAAAATGCTGATGACGTTTTTAAAATATAAAATCATGTCTATTTTCATTACATACCAAAGCTTAGACCCAGTAGTCTCATATTTATGTTTCTGTGCTTCTTTGTGCAATGCAGGCAGGTCAGGACTGCTGCTAGATGAACCAACAGGGTGCTGAAAAATTCACAGTACTTGGCCTCAGGCAGACCAACCTGGGTAGCATTGTTATGTGATGCTCAACTTTCATAACTGACAATGAAAGGGGGAGGCAGAGGAAGCAAAGAGGGGTAGGAAGTGCATTTAGCAAGTTAAGTACAGTAGAGGAGCCTATACAACTGTGCAAGACTGAAGTTAGATTGGAGTGGAGCTTTGATAGCAGAAGCAGCTAATTAAACACTACAGGACACAGTATGTTACAGGAATAAGTGGGAGAAATTAGTTTCTGCACATCAGGAAACCTGAAGATTGATACTCTTGAAAATGTATGTTTCTGGAGAGTTTTCAGCAGGTCAACATTTACATCTTTTCTATAGGGAACAATATTATTCAGAAATTTTTAGCTACATTTTAGGACCTAAATAGATACCTTTTTTTGCCGAGGTTGCAAATTACTGTCAGTGCCTGCTTGACTAGCAATAATTTACATTCCCTAAAAAAGGCCGGATACTTCTTTCTCTCTTGAGGAACCTTCCACTTTTATAGGTAGAGTTTGGTCCTGGCATTTTCTGACCTTCACAAATAACAGGGTCACTTATATAGCAAATAACCTCCCTAGCGGTAACCCAGAGTGTGACTCGGGGTAGAAAAAAGTTGCTAAAAGCGGTATTCCCGATTCCCGGCGGGGTGGGAAATTCAAAATCAATTTGTATTGCATTCAATACAAAATAACTGTATTGAATGCAATACATTGGGTTTATATGTGTAAAAGCAGTACATTGTTTTCATGAACATTTATTTTACAGTATATATATTAGTATGAGTATAATATGTATGGTTTGAAAAAAAAATTTAAAAAATTTAATGTTTTTTTTTAATATATATAGATTTTTTTAATTATTCAATTTATTATTTTTACATGATTTTGTGTTTCAAACTTTAGTATACTCATACTATTATATTATACTGTAAAATACATTTTCATGAAAAACAATGTACGGCTTTTAGACATATAAAACCGGAAAGAAATGAACCGCTAGGGAGGTTAAACAGAAGTTGCAGACACCTCTGTTTATTCATCCACAGACGTCTGGTGAAGGAAATTCAGCATAAAAGCAGCTTAAAGTATCACTGTGCTATTGTTTTTCTTCTAGATTATATAGACGGATGTTTGTGGCTATGCTTGAAGAAAGGTTATAGTGGCATTTCAGGCAAAAAGTAAAAGCTCTCTTTGCTTTCCAACTAACAAGTTGTCAGCACTCTTGTTATGCACTTGTTTTATTTCTAATTAATACTTTAATTTACCTGTTGATCAAGCCAGTTTACATCGCATGGAGATTTGAAGTAAAAGATTTAGTTGCAAGTTAATTGCAAATTCCCCATATATGGCATTGTTATTATGAGTGATGGAGATCAATCAACCTATAGGAATGTATAACAAGTGAAAAGCATTCAGTTTTCATATGCATAAATTGTTAAAGTATGTTCAGGAAAGCAACATTTTAAAGCCTTCCCAAGAGTTTATTGTGCATGTGATTTAGTGAATAAAATTAGCCAGGGGCACCAGTTACATAAGTCACGTCTACGCCAGGCTCCTACATGATTTCTTTCACATGTAAGGGTTGTCTACCGTTTTATGAAAAGTGAAAATGTTGAGTTTTGATCTGCTTGAGGTTTTAAGAGTGAGGAATCCCAGCTACTTCTAATCATTACTTATGAACTTGCAGTCCTATAGTGCTTTTTTGGACTAGAATACTGACATTTATTCAACAGGCCGCATTCCTTTTGATCCAGTGCTTTTATTAGGTGACTTGTCAGAATTCCTTGATCTCACCTCCAACAGGGGACTTGGAGAACTGACATTTCCAGCTATTAGAGGGACCATTTTGCTGCAGTGGATGCACTCCCACCCCCTAAATTAAATACTCTGATTTCCTCTCTACAGATTATTTTCTCTAGAAAAATGCTGGTGGGAATAGTCACAATTTCCAAAATAAATAGAACAAAAACCTACATAGAGGGTAGAAATTCATCTTTTTTTTATATCTGATTGATATAAAATAATGATTGTGTGCATTAACATTTAGGTGTCAGTAAGTTTTATAGTTGGAAGTTTTTGTGCAAACAAACCGCAGTTTCCGTATATACCTGAGTATAGGCCGACTTTTTCAGCACCCAAATAGGAACCCTGGGCTTATACTCCAGTCAGCACCAGATCCGGCAGCCGCATCCAGCGGTTTCTGTCCCCTGATGACAATGTCATCAGGCTGCGGCGGAAATATGTTGGCCGCAAAACCTGGAAAGAAGGCAAATCATACACAAAATGAATTCAAAACATATTCAAAATTACACAAAAAAAAACCATTTACCTTGTTCCATTGTTGTCCCCTGGCATCCTGCTGGTCGCCACAGCACCTTCAGACACATCTTCTTTCTTCTGTCTACAGCTGCCAAATGCAGAGACAATCTCCGGGCTTTCCAAGGGTTCTGGTGATGTAAGTGCATGCATCGGTTCGTGCGGGAGAAGCGGCAGGAAATTCAAATAATTTTGTATTGGATTTAATACAAAATAACTGTACTGAGTCCAATACAAAGAAATTTTTATATATTATACATATAAGTATAGTATTTATATATTATACATACCACTGTACAGTTATATTACATGTTGATTTTTTTTTTTTTTTTACAGATTTACACTTAACAGATTTTTGTGTTTTATTATTAATACATTTATTAAATATTGGACATATTTCGGTGAGTTATGCCTAAGAATTATAAGCCTACAATGTAAAATAAATTTCCACGCAAAAAAATGTAACGCATTTTGCGTGGAAATACGAACAGAATTAGAGCACTAGGGGGATACAGTGGCTGAATGCAGTACTGCTTTCAGACACTTTTTCCAGGAAGAATCATACTGCCAGGGAGGTTAAAGAGAATTTAGTGGTTAGGTACGTACGGTAAGTAGTATACCTACCTAACCACTAAATTTTCACTATAGTATTTGTTTACCGTATTATTACTGTAATGGTAGTATTATGCAATTCTTTTGGAATTTATTTTGAATATTGAAGCTTGCCAGTAGCTGCAGCAATTCCCACCCTCGGCTTATACTTTTCATGTTTTCCAAGGTAAAAATGGGTACCTCGGCTTATACTCGGATCAACTTATACTCGAGTATATATGGTAATTTTGCATTCCGAAACATGAGTGTAAAAACCAAGCAATGATTAGTTATTTCCTTATGACAAAGGCTTTTGTTTTTCAAATTTTACAATAGATGGCACACTGGGTAATATTATGTAAAGGTGGTAAAAGATGCAAAATAAATCAGGAATCCTCTAACTTGAATAGGAAAACTTTAGGTTGAATATATTTTGCCTTCCTTGGTTCCTTTTTACCCTCTCTTCAAAATGCTGATGACGTTTTTAAAATATAAAATCATGTCCATTTTCATTACATACCAAAGCTTAGACCCAGTAGTCTCATATTTATGTTTCTGTGCTTCTTTGTGCAATGCAGGCAGGTCAGGACTGCTGCTAGATGAACCAACAGGGTGCTGAAAAATTCACAGTACTTGGCCTCAGGCAGACCAACCTGGGTAGCATTGTTATGTGATGCTCAACTTTCATAACTGACAATGAAAGGGGGAGGCAGAGGAAGCAAAGAGGGGTAGGAAGTGCATTTAGCAAGTTAAGTACAGTAGAGGAGCCTATACAACTGTGCAAGACTGAAGTTAGATTGGAGTGGAGCTTTGATAGCAGAAGCAGCTAATTAAACACTACAGGACACAGTATGTTACAGGAATAAGTGGGAGAAATTAGTTTCTGCACATCAGGAAACCTGAAAATTGATACTCTTGAAAATGTATGTTTCTGGAGAGTTTTCAGCAGGTCAACATTTACATCTTTTCTATAGGGAACAATATTATTCAGAAATTTTTAGCTACATTTTAGGACCTAAATAGATACCTTTTTTGCCGAGGTTGCAAATTACTGTCAGCGCCTGCTTGACTAGCAATAATTTACATTCCCTAAAAAAGGCCGGATACTTCTTTCTCTCTTGAGGAACCTTCCACTTTTATAGGTAGAGTTTGGTCCTGGCATTTTCTGACCTTCACAAATAACAGGGTCACTTATATAGCAAATTAACCTCCCTAGCGGTAACCCAGAGTGTGACTCGGGGTAGAAAAAAGTTGCTAAAAGCGGTATTCCCGAGTCACACTTGGGGTATGTAAACCTATGGGAGGTAATAGTATAAACAGCCTTACCTGATCCCCCAGCGTCCCGCGTCGTCCATCGCCATGATCTCTGTCTTCTTCTCTCTTCTTCCGACTGGCTTCTGCACCCATGAGTCACCGGGGAGTTCCCGGTGACATTGGTGCGTGTGTACGTTGCCGGCGGGGTGAGAAATTCAAAATCAATTTGTATTGCATTCAATACAAAATAACTGTATTGAATGCATTACATTGGGTTTATATGTGTAAAAGCAGTACATTGTTTTCATGAACATTTATTTTACAGTATATATATATTAGTATGAGTATAATATGTATTGTTTGAAAAAAAAATTTTTTAAATGTAAAGTTTTTTTTTAATATATATAGATTTTTTTAATTATATTAATCGTATTTCCACGCAAAATGCGTTACGCTTATGACAAAGGCTTTTGACTTGGTGATATAATCATTATGAAATGAATTTGAGAATTAAACTGGTTTTTATTTGACAATTGTACATGTAAAATATCCAATATCCCACTTTTACGACATTCCAATCATGTTATTTTAATATTTTAACTTCCCCGAACCTGCACCAAAGGGTTGTTCTCATACTATAAAATACCACTTCCAAGTCAATGACCTTGATTTATGAAAGCTCTCCAGACTGGAGAATACACTTTCATCAGTGAAACTAGGTGATCCAGCAAACGTGGAATGGGTCTGGTTCAAGACTGAAAACATTTGCTAACAAATATCTAATGATGAGTGTAACCTTTCCAACCTTGGGGAGCTTTAAAAAATATATATAATAATAAGGGCCAATGTATGAATGAATTAAATGATTGTCTCGTGTAAAGGAAAATTTCTATTTTGCATGGACCATCTATTTTTGATTAAAATACCAATGGGCTAAAAAAAAAAAATTTCCAAATCAAATTAACCTAGAAGTTTTAAAGTGACTTTTACCTACTGTAATTTGACTTCCACGGGTTGCCACAGGTCTTCCTGGCCCCTCTATCAATTGTGGTGACTATTTCCATGGGACATTGCAGTGATTCACAGTTAGTGGCTACTTTTAATGGATGTTTTTAATTGATATTTTACCTTTGTTTTACAAAAAAAAAAAATATTTTACAACTGCCATGAGTAATATATAAAAGCTTTTATTTTAAAATATTTACATTTTTTTTATATATACATTTTTTTTTCATACAAGGCCTTTAAACATGACTTTTCAATGACTTTCACAACTAGTTTTATTTTGGGTAAATCTTTGTAACATTTTTCCAACTGATTGCACACATGTAACACTACTATAATACAATATTTTGAAAATAGGAGAATGATGCAAAATACCTGAACAGCATGACTTTACAAAGATTTTTATTAATATTTACTAGGCAATTCACAAGTGATTCTCATATTGCAGCAACAAATGATTTCTTTGAATGTCTTTCGCATTTCCTGGCTGCGGAAAGCATATATCAGAGGATCAATGACAGAATTGCACATAATTAATATGAGATACATATTAAAATGGGACATAAAACAGACACAGTAAAGGTTTTGTGGACATGAAATCATCAGAATGAGATGGAGAAAGAATGGTGCCCAGCAGACAATAAAAATTCCAATCAATATGGTTAGAGTAATGGCTCCTTTCATACTTGTCCTCTGGTGGACTGAATTGTAGCCTGGTAGAGCAGCTATCCTCTTGACATGTGTACGTGCCAGCAAGAACATATGGATATATAACGATACCATGAGGAACAGCATGGTGAAGAACATGCTTATGAGGCATATTATTACATATGTTGATTCATAGTAAAGAATAAAGATAATCCCACACCCAGTGCAGAATGTCCATATACAAGCAATAATGGCTCCAGCCCTCTTCACAGTCATAATATTGTGGTATCGTAAAGCATAGAAAATGGTGATGTAACGATCTATAGCTATGGCAAGCAAGCTGCACATAGAAGCCACCACTGATATGCAGATCATGGAATCGAAAACATTATCAATATGGCGTACAAAGGCATCTTCCATGACTAAATGTTTATTATTTATAAGGTTTATTGTGATTGTTTCCCATGCATTGGACACACTGACCAGCATATCAGCTACTGCTAAGCTACATACAAAGAAATACATAGGGGAATGCAAATTCTTGTTCTTGATTATGGCAAAAATCACAAGGATGTTTTCAAGGAGGCTTAAAATACCAAGAGTCAAAAACACTTCTGCTGCTATTACTACTTGATCGCATGAAGATAACTTTGTCTTGCTTGTTGGCACAGTGTTATTGCCATCGAAGTTGCTTATATTAATATCCAGTATACGTTGCTGCAGGGAGATGTTCATTGTTACAAGAATGCAAAAGCGCTTTCTTCACACACTTAATTTCCAATTTTGTGCTTTGATCCCATTGTCAGAAGAGTCGAGATTATATTGTCTAAAAAAAAAAAAAAAACATATGAACTTGATTCACTGCTGGTACATTATACCAAATGACCTTGTAATAATATAAGTTTGTAATTCTTTTTTTTTAATAGTGATCAGAAGTTGCATTTTAATTCATTGGGCCTGATTTTTTAAAGCTCCCCAAGGCTGGAAAGGATACACTTTCATTAGTGAATTTGGGTGATCCAGCAAACCTCAAATGGATCTGGTCATAGATTAAAAACATTTGCTAGCAAAAAACTTTGAAGAAATCCATTCCAGGTTTGCTGAAGCACCCAGCTTAACTGAATAAAGTGTATTAATGTACAGCACTGCATTATATGTTGGCGTTATAAAAAATCCTGTTTATTATTATTAATAATAATAATAATATTAATATTCCCACCAGCCTTGGTGAGTTTTAATAAATCAGGCCCAATGTATTTCAGTAGTTTCCAACACACACAATAAACAAGATGAGCAAAACTTGCCGTGCACATATGTATTTATTCATTTAGTAATTATCACACAGGCAATTAGACAACTCTTTGTATCACACATGATTCTCACCTATTATTATACACTGCATGTTGGCTAATAGTGAACAGTACTATTCCATAGTGGTAAGCTGAAAAAAATTCCCCCTTACAGTAGTGGTCTGAATTCCACCCTACAGACAGATAAAATGATCCTTGGTGTCATAATCCCAGCTCTGAAAAGTGGTGTTTGCTCAAGAGCTATAGAGACACCAAAAATGGAAGGGCAATCATCCACAGCTCAAAACCGCTAGCATCCTCTTAAGGAACCTTAGAGTCCCACAGAACCCTAGTTGAAGTGAAATTGCATTCCTGCTTATAAACATGCTTGATCAGATACAGTAAGAGTTTTAAGCACTGCCAGTGCCTACTTACCTTTAATTACTTTCAAAGAAATGTATAACCATGTTGCACATTATATCTTATGATGTTACCGTAGTATATAATAATGTATTACAGTTAGAAGCAAAAAAAACAACTGATTGTAGACATGAAATAGTACATATTAAAGTATGGTCAAAGAGGAAAAGGCACAAGAAATTTATTCAAAGTAAGCTGTCACTGAATAAGAGATTCCAGGATTTCAGTTTGCTATAAAGCCTGTTGTTCACACACAGAAGCAGATGACTCATACCCATTGAGTCATCTCTTATGGGACTGCGCAGTCTGAGGTCTTAAGCTAGGAAAAATACTAATGACAAGAAGATACTGCTGTGCTATCTCCTCTCTAACTCTTTTATACATTGTAAAAAAAATAATAACAGTAAAAAGTCTAAACAGATCAAGGACCAGCATCTTTAAAACTTTTTTCTTTACATGTAATATAACTTTTAATAACATACAGAAAAGGAAAGATTATCTATAACTCTTAACTGAATTTTAGAATAAAAGAGGCATAATGTGCAACCCCAGACAATTTTTTTTTGTTACATGTTTTTGTGTGAGGGTCACTGTTAAGAATGTATTCCTTAAATCATATTTAAAACCCTAATTTTATTATATTGTAGCTGCATGTGGTTGCGACATTCCTTTTTTTCTCTTATGATACCATTTTCAACAAGTACAGAAAACACATATTAGTGTAAATTTTATCCTGTTTATCGTGATACCAAAGTAATATAACTGGTAAAATCAAGGCAGTTGTTTACAAATTAACTTAAGGCATTTGAAAAAAAATAATGTGCAACAGTGGACTTATATAAATATACAAGTGGGAGAAAGATGGATTTATTATGGTTTGTTTGGGACAGGTATGGGTTAATCAAGGGTGAAATAAAAAAGCATTTTATTCAAAAATAAACGTATACTTTTTGCATTTGCATACTTGTATGTAAAAATATTTAAATTCATTGCAGATAGCTGCTTCTGACAGCTGCAGCTAGCTACAAATTGATTGTGCCTATATTTTAATAGGCATTGATGCTGCAGCACCTGTTTCTGCTGATCAGTAAGGAAATTAATGCTCACATCAGCTATACTGGACAAATCAGTACGTTGGCTGTCAAACTAACATGGGATCCAGGAAACTATATACGTGGGTGTGTGCCCAGCTGTGATAAATGCTAAAACATATAAAGTTTGTCAAAGTTATTAACACATTAACTTTAAAAACAAGTCATAACATAAAAAACCTTAAAAAACCTTATAAAGAAAATGTTTTTCTAACCTACAAGAACATTATTTCAGCAGGAATCCATTATTTACATTAGTGAAAATTATATTGTTTTTTACTCTATAGAAAATGTAATTTATGATTCATATTTGCTAAATTGTTATTAAATCTTGCAAATGGTCAGACACCACAAAGAAGTTCTAAGTTTAATACAATATCATTGTTATTACACAGGATTTATATAGCGCCATCATATTATGCAGCGCTGTACAAGGTACATAGACATGTCACTAGCTGTCCCACAAAGGGGCTCACAATCTAATGTCCCTACCATAGTCATATGTCAATAATACAGTCTATTTTGGGGGGAAGCCAATTAACCTAACTGCATGTTTTTTTGGGAAGTGGGAGGAAACCCATGCAAACACAGGGAGAACCTGCAAACGTGCAGACAGTGTCCTGGGCGAGATTCCAACCTGGGACCTAGCGCTGCAAAGGCCAGAGTGCTAACCTCTAAACCACCATGCTACCTTACCAACTACTTGCTGCCTTATAAACTTGATTTTAAAGCCTAACTCCAGTAAAAATGTTTTTCAAACTTACAGTATGTACTTTAACATCACCTTTTTCAAAAATTAAGCAAGGTTATTATTTTACCTAATAATACAGGTAACCTTCTAATAAACAAATAGACCTAGGGCACAGAATAGAGCTGTCACTGCTAACATTCAAAGTAATCAATAGAAAAACCAGTAAAATTGATGTGAACAAATACATCAACAGTGCATTATTTGTAAAAAAAAAAACATAGTCTGTACACACACACACCCCTCACAACTTTTTGCAAATTTAAGTATTTTGTATTTTTTCAGTTGGGTATAATGGGTTGCTCTTAAATGATCTATTGCAATCTTTTTGGCAACCAGGGTGACGTGTTCTCATGTTAGAGGGCATAACAAACTCTTTAATGTTAAATTGCTCTAGTCTCCAATGTCAAGAGATTGTTACACGTTACATGAGGACACAGCACCATCTACTGGTGTGACCCAAGTATAAACCAGGATTCCTTTTCTAATTGCATTTGGAAGACAACAAATCCCAGTTTTTACCAAAGTATATACAGTACACACACACACCCAACTTCTTCTTGTTCAGATTTAAAATCTAGAGAGAAAGTGGGATCAAATACCTTAACAAAATAACATTTGAATCTGAAAACTGTCCAAAAAAATTGATTTGCAAAGATGCAAATTGTTCCAAAACAAATATGCTATAACATTTTACCCTGGACCTCTCTGCTTTAACAGGGGAAAATACCTTAATCATAGAGGCTCCACAGTTGTTCTCAGTGTGCTGGTGGCTTCATTGGGTTTGTGGACACATAGGGGAACAAGATCAGGGCTTTAGTGACATCCTCTTCTAAAAAAGTTTCTGTTGCTGACTGTGTTGCCACTGAGGAAATTCTCCTGGTGAGTCTAACAACTATAACATTGGCAGGATTTTTTAGAGACTTGCATTTAAAATTAAGAGTAGGACCAATGTCTTAAGTACAAAAAAGATTGATTTCTAATATATATATGAATATTTATTCAATCTGTATATTTATTATTGAATTTAATTTCAACAAGTTAACTACTGTGTGGTAAATGTATTAGTATAAATCCTAATCTCTCCTGAACATGTTCTAATTAGTTCAAGCAAATAGCTTATCTATAGATATTTCCCATATAAAAGTTAGCTTTTACATATTAATGAATGCTTTTTATCTGGAAGTTTTTTCTCTCCAAAAAAAATCTGCATAGTTTCATTGCTGCATATGGAAATCAGTCTTCATGCTTGAATTAGAATAATGAAGCATAGTAGTGCATATCCCAATTATAAAAAACCTACAGGAGCTCATTTTTTAGTTTGTGGTAATCCTAGAGAAATTGTAGATAATGCACTGTATCCTTTTTCACATCCTATTTAAAAAGACGTCACGGCTATTTGAACCAACTGAAGTTTATCTGTAATTTATGTTTTGCCATTTCTTGTTGATCATTTACTTACCTCTTTCTATAGCAACAAAAAATATGATCTTCTTGTACAAACAAATTTTATTGCAGAGGTAGTAAACATATTGCATTGGAAGCTAGAAAACATCAAAAGTAAGGCAAAAGGCTTTATTATCTGTGATGGAATGGCATTTTGTTTCATAAAGGTTTATTTATCCCAGCAGTGCATATCATTTACAAAGATTATTATGGTTAAACTATGATATGGAGATATTATATACAGTTACTGGCGGACAGTTAAATGGAGATTTAAAAATTCTCTTTGTTGTCTTTGGATTTACATCTTAAAAAAACGAATGTGTCATACAAGATATATTCACACTTGCAAGATCTAGTCACTTACTATTGATTTTGTTCCTAGAAAAGTTGTTTTTTTTTTGTTAGCTGCAATGCTTAGTACAGCTGCTGATTGAAGCAGTTTGAGATACAGCAACTTGCCAAGCTATAATTTTAATGATGATTCCACACAATATTCCACATATTTATTGATGGAGTCAGGAGTAGGAAAGAGACTACATAGTAGAATTTCTTTTGTTGTATACTGGATGTAATGCTTAGTATTTAACCTTATCTAATATACATGAGGATGCAGTTTTCAGCACCTGCTCCTGTTAAGTTGATCTAACTTGTGTGCTAGGTCAACTATATACGGTAGTTTTGTTTTCTGTTTAAAAAATATGTTGGAAAAATTGTGGGGAACAAATCATACCTTGAAGGACATTACTGAACTGTTTGTGCTTCATTGGACCTAATTTATTAAAGCTCTCCAAGACTGGAAAGGATACACTTTCATCAGTGAAGCTCTGTGACACAGTAAACCAGAAATGGATCTGGTCCATGATTGAAAACATTTATCAACTAATAGCAAATTATTTTTCATAAATCCATTTCAAGTTTGCTGGATCACCCAGGTCCTACATCCTAGTGTATCGTCTCCACTCCTAGAGAGCTTTAAGAACTCAGACCCTCAGATCTTTGGGTCTCCATGTATCCATATGGAGACCTGAGGATACTAGACACAATCCAAACATTGGGATCTGTACTTTTAGCCAAGAAGAGACTAAAGGCCATGCATAATAGTGATCCTCATCAATCAGTCTCTTGCTGGTGGGCTCCTGGAATCTAATAGCAACAGGATTGCTACAAAGATTAAAGCAAGACATGTCCTTTTCTACTGGATCACTTCTTTGTAGAACAATGGAACAGTCAGTTTTTCCCTCCATTTACCAGCATTTATAATTCATGAAATTAGGTAAAAATATTAAGAGCCTACTTAGAGTGTTGGCAAAGCCTGTCTCATTTAACTTCTGAGTGTATGCTGTGCTGTTTGCTATAGATATGTGTGGTATCATCATGCCAAGATTAAAAGAGTTTTCCAGGGCATTCTGGAAGAAGTTTGTTTTAAAATGATTGCCAAACTATTTAAAATGAATAACTCCAATGTTTGCTAATTTGTTAAACTGTGTGGCCCTGGCCAAATACAAAAGTCTTCAAGAACCCCAAAATAATACTGTGTGGTTTGTAGGTAAACAGTTGCAAACATTTTTAAAATGCATGCAACTACAATTTAGGGAATATTGCACTAATTTACACTATATGGGAGGTATGCCAGAAAAAGCATTTGCTGTCCAGAAAAAAATTAAAGCAAGACTACTGCTATTAAAAAGTCCTAACCTTTTGGAAACATGTGCTGTGAACTGATGAACTAAAAATGAATTGTTTGGCCACAGATAAGGTAGAGAAGTTAATTGAAAGTTACAAAGTTAGTAGAAAAAACTGAAGGTAGCAACTTAGGAGAAGAACCTTGTACCAAGTGTGAAGCATAGTGGTAGAAATGTTGGTGAAATTGGTAAATGGTCGCTTTAATGCCTACTGACTTTTGCACCTCACAGTCACCCAGTTTGAAAGTGATGAAAGTTTATCCTCTGCTTGGAGAGCTTTAATAAATCAGGCTCAATTAGTCAACAATAAGTTCTGTATCATTTTAAAATGAAAATGGGTAGTTTGTGCAAGGAAACCCACAAATGTTTCTCAAATTTAAGAATTTGGCTTAGATGTGTAGTTAAAGATTTTACCAAATTGATCTCAGAGACCATCAGACAATATAATCTTCTGAGGCCAAGGGTGTATATATAATTTTTCAGCAGTTCAAAATTATATCAAGGCTTCCAGTACATAATTAAACCATGTGTTAAATGATTAATATTGCCTTCATCTAGAGCAACTATGTCTATGGGGTTTTATCTGGGATATTCTGGTTTGTAGTGTATTTATTTCCTTAGTGGTTGAACTTGATGGACTTATGCCTTTTTTCAACCTATTTAACAATGTAACATCTAATGATTTCTTTATTGAACAGATTATTGAAGGGCTATATTTATTTGTGCTTATGTCCACATATATCACCCTTATCTGAAGGAACTATATGAATGATGATCTGATGTTTGCCTATTTAAATATTTTTTAAAAGTTAACAATACCCATGAGATATACCTTCTTCAGTTAATGACTGTAATCTAGTGACAGAATTGTCTTACTTTATGACAGCTACACACTGTACATTCTGTAGCGTCTACCTTTAGCTACAAAAAATTACATCAAACTATTTTTTTTTTTGTTTTTTTTTAGAACATAATAGAAGTGAGAAGGGGTCAGTGTGCACAGTGCATTGAAAAGATAATGCTTTACAGGGAAATCATGGAACTAGCCAACTAGGCAAAGCTGCTGATTACTACACGGCTAACAATCTTAGGGTCTGGCTCACCTTGATGGTTACTAGTACTTCTTAATTACTTATGACAGTAATTAAGGTAGAAAAGGTGCTTAGAATAGGTAGGCACAAAATGTATGCTACTCACCATGACTTGGTTCATCTCTTTTTGATTTCACACTATGCCCTTCACTGACACTTGCGTCAACCTACCTGTGCCTTCCTTGTACAGAAGAGATACACTCGGGAAACACAGGCTGTCATAAATATAGCTGGGTACATAGTCCTATACTTGTAGTGCTGCCCCTCAAATATCCTTTCTAGAAATAAATGGGAGCTTTTCTCAAACATGAAATTTCCATGGTGTGTCAATTGAAAGATGCTAACATCACTAGAAAATATTAAAAACAAAAATAATATATTGAAGTTCCTTCAGTAATAAAAAAACTACAGGAAATATTGAAACATAAACTAGAAAAAATTAAAAAGATATCATGAAACTGGCTTAGAAAACAGTCAAGTACACACATGCATGATTACCTTGACCATTAAATAACAAATTATGTTTTATGTATTCATGGGGAGGAGATCATTTTCCTATTTTCTCTTCATGTTTCTTCTTGCAGTACACAGGTCTATAATGGAGTATCACAAAAATAAACTCAATTTGCCCATCCTTGGGTACTTTATTTGCATTTACAGGTTTCAGACCAGCTGATAGGTGTTGTCTCACCTATCAGCTATCCCTGTGTAAGCACTATATGCAGACTGATTTACATATTACTTTTACCACATACAGCCTTGCTTTCCAATCCACTAATAATAGAGTCAATAATACATGTGCATAAAAAATATGGAAATATTGTCATGATTGAACTTACTTTTTAGGTGTCCCATCTAATGGAATGTCAGTTTACACTATAGGCCTCTTGAAGACTGGAGAAGGTTGACTATCATGGGTGAACCTTGGGTATTCTGCAAATTTGGAATGGATCTGGTCCAGGATTGAAAACATTTACAAATACAAATATTACAGGTTTATTACAGGTTTGCTAGATCACCCTGTTGATGCACACGGTATGCATTATTCATCAGGATATGAATGAATAATATGCAGGAATTATTGGAGGAGGAAGAGTTAGAATTCTCTCTTAGTTGTAGGATGGCATCATAGCTGTCATTTTAGGGACTATTACAATTAAACTCACCATACATGATTTATGATGATTGCTTTTTAAATAAATTCACTTATTCAAAATAAATATTAATTATTGTTGACTCTTTATTCAAATTAATAACAAGAGGACTACCATAGACCACAATCAATTCACGGTTGACTCTTTTGTATTGTATCTTTGTAAACTATTGAATGCAAACTGATTACTATGTTATCTTTAATAATTGAGTGATAAAAGTGTATGATTGCATGCTCCACAATTGGATTTTTCAGGAATTGATATAGAGGTCCCGAAAATCATCAAATGCTTGTATGATCAACAAACTGATCAAGGTTTTCAATTGTACTTTCAGTAATGATTACCTTTGTGGCTTGAAATAAGTAATAAAGACTTTGTGTATGGTCAGTTCCATGAAGCAATCAAATAGATGGCTTAATCAGCCTGCCTAACATTGTTTAGGTTCTGGAGAAATTACATGCACTGTTTACTGATGTTTTGATTTTACATGATCCCTGTTGTCCCCATCTAATACAACTCATTGCTCTGTAGACCCTGTTACCTGATATTCCTAATATGATCCTGATACCTAATATGATAAGTCTTACAATTACAGGGAATTTTCATTGCTAAAGATTACTGATTAAAAAAAAATGGGATCATACCCTTCTGTTATCTCTAGATATTATGAAGTATATTTCTAAACAATTCACAGAAGTGCTCAAATAAATGTTCTGCGTGAATTAAGCAATATTTGTTATGTAATATCAGAAGCGTAAAAGTCAAAAATATCCTTTTTACCCTTTCGCACAAAAAAAAAACATTCCAAAGGGTGTTATTTGTATCTCTTGTGCAAATGTTGCAACATTTGCACAGATAAGTGTTTAAAAAATATTCCCAAAGGGTAAATAGCAACACTTCAATCACACTCTCTCTGTACAGGTTAAAAGTTATCCAGATAATGGTATATCTATTGGTGGGTATATACCCAAGTATTATGCCCAGTATTTATAACCACACAGGTAGCTCAATTGATTGTGAATAACTACCAATAACTATTTCAGTAGCACTATACACATGCAAAAATAGGGTAAAAACGAAGGCAAATCAGGAGATTGATAAATCGGAAAAGAATACAAATAGATCACATCTGCTTTTCTAGTATATAGTTTCCTTATTGTTCATCACTGTAGGACACCAATGGTGACATGCGGCAATTTACGACTTCCATCTGGTATATGTGTTCTGCTACAGTTATCAAAAGCAGATTATTTGGGTAAATTTGAAGTAAAACTTTACAAGAAGTAATCTCTTCTGAAAGTCAAACTAATTTCTACTCTTTCTACATGGTTTACTAGGCACAATTAGGCACAAACACTAACAATCTATTTACTTTACTTTTCCCACATTAGGACTTAATAAACGTGATAAATATTAGGTGTTTTCTACAAAATAATATCATTGGTAACAATGTCAATATGCTGCGTTGCTGAAAAAGTAATCTATTTTTACATAGCCATGTTACATTTCTGAATTAGGCAGACTTGGCATTTTCTGCTCTGGTGATCACCCTGACAATCAAATTGGCAAAAGTCCCAGCGCTTTTTAAATTTCTCTGCCTGGATTTAAATGATTGTATTGTATAAACGTGTCTACCATTCATTGCTGACTTTCTTAACTATAGCCACGTTTTTCTGCAGAGCTACAAGTCTGCACATTAACATCGGTTGTGCAGTATAAATCCGCATTGCCTTCCTCTGACTGATACAGTAAATTTAAAATGTATGATGAATTGTACCAGTATATGAGCTCCTGGAATGAGCCCTCCATTAGAAAACTACTGGGTAAGAAATAAACAGAGCACATGCTGAGAAGCCGTTTTCCTCACCATCCATTGAAATACCATGTAAAATACAGCACTTGTATGCAAAATAAAGTTACTAATATTGACCTCTCATCCTCTCTGGTCACTTCATCTTATTCCTGCATACAAGAATTCTCTTTTTCTAATCCACTCCTTTAAAACTCCTTCCCTCAATCTGTGCAATGGTTATCCACCCTTTCCTTCTTTAATTTCAACCTACATTTAAAGCACATGATTACATCCATATACATATTACTAACTCCAATGTCTTCTACCCATTATCACATTAAATTGCGTATAATTGTGTATATATGTTTATTTCACCTCTATGATATACTATATACAAGGTGGTCGTGTGCTCTTGCTGCATCTCCCCCAGCTTTTACATTAATATGAGAATTTTTTGTTAAATAATGATTGCGTTTTTGTACACATAGTCAGTATTTGCCTCCTGGGGAAACAGGTCAGATCTGTGAAAGGGGTCTCAACCCTCTATAATCAGAACAGAAATCATGATTATGTATTGGATACAAATTAAGTGTTGTTTATGGTATTTTGGAAGGTCTTTGACCCTAGGAGGTAACAGATGATGTAATTTAATGTTGGGATTTAATGTGGTTTTGGTTTTCATAAACTGTTTATGCATTCATTATTTAAGGCACATAAATAAATTATAGGTTTTATACATTAGCATAAATGTTTTCCATATTGGTGTTTACAATTGATTTCTGCTAATATCAAGAAATTCTGTTCATTTTTAATTCTATTTGTATCTAACACTATTCATACATGGAGTTTAAAATATTTCTTAAAACAATTGTCTTCTATAGGACTTAGGTTAGCATGATTGCCTGTGTCTTCCCGTCCCAATAATAGCTATTTCCATTATTTCTTGTTCTGCGGTCATATCTACAGGAAGGGTAGTGAAATCTTCCTAACAGGGTCAGACAGTAATGAAAACTTGGCTAAAGCATTTACTCCTTCTAAGCCTATCTAAAACAAATAGAAAAAATAGTTACGGCTGGAGTAAGGCCAAGTCTTCAAATAACTTTTTATGCTTTATTAATGAAAAAGTGTAAAGCAGAGTTGGTTTAGAAAAGGTTAGGACCTCTATCAGGCTCTGTTCTAATAACGTGCCCGTTGACACTGGCAGCGTGGAAAAGCCTCTACAGGAATGTGGACAGCAATACAAGATTGAACGAAGTTTTAACACCCATTCTGCTAAAAGGTTGAGAGATTTGTCCTCATTACCACAGCAAGAGAGCACTGTCACTAGGACAGGCAGTAATAAGATATCTGTTCACCAGGGACACAGGCATCACTAAAAAAAAATAGCAGTGATTCTAACCCTTCCTATTTCATACAAAATAAGTTGCCATTTCACTTTAAATAGCTGAAGATTTACAATGTCCCTTGAAGACAAATGAAGCTGAATACATTATTGTCTATTTTCTCGTGATGAGTTTTTTTAAATAAGCAACACAGCAACACAATAGGGTTTTCTTCATTCCATAATTACCAAAAGCTTGACAGCTTTAGGAAAGGCTTACCAAAGAATTCCAGTTATCTATTAAAGAGTCTTTTTGGGGTGCAATAGTGACGATAGTATGGATCTGTCTCTAAAATGCTGGTTAAACAAAAAGAATGGACTTGCAGTGGCAGATGAAACCCTTTGGTCAAGAATACCCATTCTGCAGCAATCGGTTTTCAAATGATGAGCATCCTGCTGATGATCAAGGTATATTGAAGGTAATCTAAATTGGTGGCAGGATCTGAATATGGGGGTAAACTGGGCAACTGTCTATAGCCTACATGATCCAGGACACCCTATGCCCAATGTTATCTTTTACTGAGGCACTCACTAGGATTAGGTGCATAGTTTATTCTGTTTTTTTTGTACTTTGGGTCTCCCAGCAGCTTTGAAAAATTGTCTGGTCTGCAGTAAAATCCTTTCCTTGCAGGTTGTGCTGCCGAAAGCGCTGTCCAAATCACATAATTCTCAACAAACTCAGCAGCACAGCCAGCAAGGAAAACATAGAAGGCTGCAGAGGCTTAGGACTGTCATCCTCCACTTTCCCAGGAGTCCCAAGGAGCAGTGGTAAGAGAACTTATAAGGTCAGCCCGCCTGATACAACTCTGTCTCAAAACTCTGCAAAATTGGATCCCCTGTTTTTTTTTTTTTGGACACCCGAATAGCAGATCAACCACGGGGCATGATGACAAACCTACAGACAATATTGAATTAATTTAAAATGTAAACTTTGTTTACCATACTATTAGTTGGCTATCCTGTGTGTTTTTTACTCCTTACACTATATTGTCCATTACTTTCTCTGTGTGCCATCTTGAACATTACTTATTTAGCGCACATTCTTGTTCATTACTTTTTTCCACCTTTTAAGCGGAAATAGCAAAACACTTTTATTAGTTGTATGTTTAACAGACATGGGGAGCAAATAAGGGCATATCATTAGGGATTGAATGCACTTTAATGCCACGTATGCTAATTACTACATCATCATTTAAAGGGTTTTTATGAACAGTTCACAACAAAATTTTTATGACATTTGGGTACTGGTAACAGAACGGACCTTTTATCAGCAGCTGAAAATGTAATTATTTCAACAACGTTACTGCAATAGGTCACCATTTGCTTGGCAGTACTACCCTCTGAACTCTTGCCTCGATAAAGCTTTCATCCATAATTTTTTCATGTGTTTTAACAAGCTAATCATAATTTGTTCCAGTCTTTTTTATAAAATTCATGAACTGCATCACCTGAACAAATGTCAGTTTAATTATGACCAAAAAATGTTTATGAATATATTGAGCTAATCACTTTAAACACATACAGTACATCAGTCAATCTGCTTTCTGTAGAATAGTTTTAAAGATGAAAAACACAATGAACATTGACATTTCACAGCTAATAGTATTTTGTCCTTCTTTTATTGTGTGCTGCCTAATGTTTTACATAATAGCCAGTGAAAATATATTTAATTGAATTTCTCTGAATCATTCCACTGTTTGATTTGAAGAATCAATTAAATATATTTCCAAACAAAAAGCGGAAAATGCACCCAGGTGTTTCAAATTTAATTGTCATGGGCTGGGAAAAGTCCCTGTGATTTTTTAAATATACAAACTATAGGAGTTCATTGGTTTAGAGATTGAAGTCATTGCTCAGCCACATAATGTTTGTAACTCATATATGTCAGTAATTTGGTGAATAAATAGTGGTCCAGTTTGCCATGAATTACTATAGCCCCTAGCAGTGACTGTTTGCTGCCTGTGTCTCTAGAAATAGCATGAGCCATTCAGTAGAGAGAAAACAATGTTGGGCTACACTGCCTGGACAGGGGTGAGTCAGCAGACCACCAGAAAAAGAACACGTTTTGACTATGCGGTGCAGAGGAGCTTCTCTGTCCTACCATCAAGATATTACTAATCAGAAACACTTTAAGGCTGCAGCCATGTGTCTATGAAAGAGATGTCCTGCAATCAGTATGAGGTGTCATTGCCAAAAACAAAAAATAGGAATCTCAGGCATAACCCAATTCATACCCACCTTTGCCCACTAAGAGTGGTCACATGACTTTATCTGCTACTCTCATTATTCTGCCATCTTCTGGTTGAGATGTACAGAGATAGGATCAAGAAGAACTTTTATCTGATTTGAGATGCTAGGCATTTGGCATACTTGCTATATATCAGATTTAGCATGTCACAGTTGAATACTTGGCAGAACAATATTACATTACCCTTGAATGAAGCAGTATGGGTGCCCTCACTGGTTAAATAACCTATCCAGAACAAGCTCAACACAACCACCTCTTTGGAAAGAAGAATTAGAAGATTGTGACAGGAAAGAGGCTTACAAATGGAATGGTTGTGACCTTCCTATAACTATCTTCTGTACCAGGTGTACCAACAACCCATGTCCTGTATCAGCGACAGTTTCTGCCCATTTTGGTTCCTCAGGCGGGACAACCCCAGCAGCTTCATACCCCATATACTCTTAAGATAGAGCATTTATCTGTCTGACAAATGTATAAAATGCAGAACAATAAATCATTAAACAGCCACCTAATTACTATACATGAGAAGGCTTTACATCTGAGTGAAATATTTCATATATACCAGTGATGACATCTTGGTTTAAAAGGGGCCAGAGGGGCCATATAAGACAGGCGATCAATTGCTGCTACAAACCGCTATTAATTAACATTGATTTTTAGCTATTACATCAAAAATTGTAAGATTTTCTTAGCGATACATCCCTTAAAAAAGGAAGATAGGGTAATTGTAAATTAATTACCTTTATTACATGGACCTAATCGTCAACAATCACAGAAACTTAACCACATATATTTTTTTATTTTATTTTTTTTTTCTTTTTATTAGATTTTACTAAAGCAGTGTGTTTCTAATATATCCACTAAAATTACCATATAGCATGTTCACTCACTCTACTATCCTCCAAAGTGAGCTGATAATACTTCATACTGGGAAGTTCCTTGAGGAGAGTCCCCGTTTTATATGTGAGCAACTATTCTTTTGTGCAACTGGTTCCCCAAATTCTCTTCCATAAGCCACTCTATGTTGCAGGAGCAAGTACTGATATCACCCTCTACAATGCTGTACCAAATATCAGTAGTCCTGCATTATAAAGTGGAGATTTGATGGAAGAGGAGCCATGACTGCAGCACGAAATAAGGTAAGTAAGCATGGTCTTCATGTTCCCCTAGACCTAGGTCAGCATTTTACCACTGCAGTGATGGTGTAATTTGTAGATTTCAGCTTCAAATAGCAGGAGTCTCTCATGCATGCCCAACAGTACCAAGAAAAGGCTATGGAAGGATGCAAATCCCTGCACCTCAAAGAAAGGATGTTAAGCCCGGCACCTCAAAGAAATTAGGCTAAGCCTAGCATCCCATAAAAGGGAGGCTAAGCCCAGCACCCCATAAAAGGAAGGCTAAGCCGAGCACCACATAAAAGGGAGGCTAAACTATTCCCCCAGGACTAGAAAAGTCAGCACACAATCAGATTAGGAGAATGAGCTACAGCCCGGTTGTGTTTTCTCTTATTTAGCAGTCAGAGGCAGCAGTGCCTTAGATCTAGCTCTGCAAATATACAACTATAAGGGTGTAGGCATAGGCACACTCACATACTATAAAGCACACAGCTTTTTTTTCCAGAGTAATTATAGAAAATGTACTTCATATACTTGAAAAAAAAAAAAAAGATTTTTTTGCCCTCAGAATGCCATTAGAAATATCAGTTTATACTTACATATGTGACATATTGTAGCATGTCCTAGGATTGAATTTGTCTCTGGATAGCCAGCGTAGAGCTATTAAACAAACTTTTTGTAACAATTTTGTGCCCTAGGTTTATACTCGTGTCAAACTATTTATTATGTTTTTTTTTTTCGGCTAAATGTAGGTAACTGTTTATTTGAATAAGTTTATATTCAAGTATACATTTTGCAGTGTACTTCTTAGGTACAACAAACATGAAAAGGAAGGCTGGAATTATGCTATAATTTGATGTATGACATATTTATGGTTACTTCAAGCATTCAAACAAGAAATATCTAAACTAAAAACTTAAAACTGGCATGTCAGAGAGCAGGCACAATTCAAAAAAATGTAATTTAAAATTCAAGCACTGCATGCCAAGTCATTGGCCATTAAAATGTTTCACAAATAATTACCACAAGCAAAGCACAAATTCCTGTATATAATTGCCCATAGAACCTAAAGGCGGGAGCAAGCTGACAGTAAAGTAAACCACAAGCACTTGACATGTCTGTATCATATATTTCTGGCAGTTAAGGAAGTAAAGAACTGGCCTAAACATCTGAGAGTATCCTATTAGACACAGATTCTCATCATAACCACACTAATAAACCCTTAATATGACCATTCGGCTATGCAAAGTATTTGCCAAGGGCTGTTAAAACATTTGCATAACTGTGTGAATTGCTATAACTTATCCATTAGACATTTGATCAGCTTAATGTTTTTTTAGTGTCAAACAAATGTCTAGACATCAAATTACTTAAATCAACTCTATTGCTATAGTCACAATTTTTTAATGTAGACGTATCTAAAAAAAAGTCTGGAGGTTATTAGTCTTTCTGTTGTCCACAATGATAAATTCTGCTGTGATTTTAAGAAATCTTAGCATACCAATAGACACTTATGGAACTGTCTATCTTTGTGGTCCTCTGCATCTCTCATTGTTTCCTCCTGTAATACTAGCAATATTCAGGTCAGGGGCAAAACAAGTGGGAGCTGCAGAGAACCATAAGATGGAAACTTCTGAAAGTATTGGTTTTAGTGCGGATTTCAACAAAACATTTTTTTCTGCACTGGAGCAGAGCCATAGGCACCATAAAGGGTATTCATTTAGGTATATATAGCATGCCTACATTTTAAATTTAGGCTATAGGAACAGGGTAATTTGCAGATATCAAATTTGTACATCAGTTCAAACCAGCCTTTCCTTTACCTCTTATGTACACTTTAACTAATTTTGAAAACCCCTGCTAAAACCATAGGAGGTTAATGCAAAAAATATAACTTACAATGCTGATCAATGGAAAGAATTACCCCCCTTACACCTCATTCACTGATGGAAGGTCAGTCAGCCAAAACTCAAGGGACCCCATGCAACATCTGGAGGAACCTAAGGGTTCCACGAAACCCTGGTTGAGAATGACTGTCTCAAACTGTAAAATTACAATTTTCTGCCTTAAATTTTAGGAAATGCTCATCTTTCCGGCTACTCCATGCTGTGCATCATCGTGGTAATTAACACTGTCCGTTCTGTCCAGCAATATCAATTGCGGCACCTAGAAGGACTGGGATAGCATCAACCCCTGCTTCCCTCTTCATGTGAAGCCTGTAGGATTTATGGCATCCCCAGCATCCATTGTTAGGCTGTGCACAGCTGAAGGGGATTCTAGAGGCTGATCAGCTCCTGGTTCAGTCCTGCACTGCTATTGGCTGCTGGGACTTTAAAGCCTCTCTGCTTTCATTCATCAGTGCCTGTTGTAGCGTTTAGCTGGGCTAATCTGTGCTGGAGATTTATCATTTGATTTACTGTTGCTGACCTTGCCTGTTTCTGACATTGCCAGTTTTTTCCTGTGACCTTGACTCTGCTTGTCCTTGTGTACTTTGTTTGGTGGACGGATAATTTTTGTATGACCTCTGCTCTGTATTCTGGACTTAGCTCTGTTGGAATCTTGGTACTGCTATATGTGGGCTCCTGGCTTGCTGCCAGCCCATTCCCAGACACCATCCCTTGCACAATAAGTCCTTGGGCCAACCGAGTGCTGGGAGACGCAAGCAGTCTCCCGAACCTGAGCGGGGACTTACTACAGGTGAAGACTGCGTTGGATTGGGGGACTGGTGTCTGGTGAGGACTGGTGCTGACCAGGGCCTCAAACCTAAAACATATAGCTAATGTCAATCTAAGTCTATGGCTTTCCAAAAACAGTTATGGGCTCATGTAGATGGGCAAATGCAGCACAACCAAAATGTAGGTGTTCAAATAGAAAAGTACAGTACTAAAAAGGATATGCCTGCAGTTTATGGTCCTGATTTATTAAACTAGAGATGATACACTTTCATCAGTGAAGCCGGGTAGTCAAGCAAACCTGGAATGGATCTGGTCCATGATTCAAAACATTTGCTAGCAAATAGCAAATTACTTCGAAGGAATCCATTCCAGCTTCACTGATGAAAGTGTATTCTCTCCAACCTTGAAGAGCTTTAATAAATCAGGCCCTATATCTCAGCCGTGCCTGTTCTGTCCAAAGAAATACAGTTTACAGCTGATCGAATGCAGCCTGTGAACTTTCATCCACCCTGCTCTACTGAAATAGATAGTAGACTGGGGACCTGCATAAAAAATGCCTATCTAGATGAGCCCTTTAAAATTAAATAAACACTATTAATGCATTGAGTGACATGTGGTCTCTTCAGATTAACAGTGTTGTACAAACACAGTTTTGACGAAAATTAACGAAGGGGGGTTAACATGTGTCATTTCAAATGATTACTGAATACATTTCCTCCAAATATGAAGAACCTGTGTTCTTCATCTAATCATTTCTTCCAGAACTTTTTTTTTTCAAGAAAGTTGACATAAACAACTTTATTTTGATTTCAAAATAAAAACTGAAGGCCATAAATAATAGACCATGTTTCAAGTCAAGTGTTAGAGTTTGAAGACTATACAAATAAATAATTTGAAGGCTTTATAATCTTGGTGGACTTTCAGTTAATGTAATGTTACATTATGATGGATGTAGTAGATTGATTTACTGAAACTATAAAATGCCTACTCTGATAAATAACAAAACTGGGCAAAACTATGAAAAAAACTCAACTATGCATCCATACAATTATGAGTAGGAATTTGGAAAGCTTTAAGGTTTATCTTGATGGCCATTGTGCCTAGAAATGTTTTATTTTTCAACACTGACTATTCTGTGCTGTGTAACTGTTTTTGGTATGTATGACTATCCCTTAACTCTCTTGGGGAATTCTGGGGGCTGGTGAAACACAGGAATTCCATTTAGAATGTAGGGATCTCACAAAAACTATGGGATCAGACAGGGAATTGATATGAAGAGGAGTATGCAAAAAACATTGCTTGGCAGGCTGTGTGGGGATTAGTATTGTGGGTGCTATATAAACCAGCAAGTGAAGCCAGCTGGTGCCTATACTTTGCAGGAACAACCACATGCTGGTAGAAGTACAAATAGAAGATCAGCAGCAGCTTACTGTCCTAAGTAAAAGCCACTTACTGATAAGATTCCAAGCAGCATCTTTTTCTTTTTGAAAACGATTTC
The DNA here is from genome assembly GCF_032062135.1 of Pyxicephalus adspersus. Classification (NCBI taxonomy): domain Eukaryota; kingdom Metazoa; phylum Chordata; class Amphibia; order Anura; family Pyxicephalidae; genus Pyxicephalus; species Pyxicephalus adspersus. Next base: position 50,263,807 of record NC_092862.1, on the reverse strand, counting down.
TACCTGCAATATGATTATATATTTTCCTATTGTGTTACCATCCTGATGTCCCTCGGGGAAAACCAGAATTGAGCTGTCCCCTTCTGAAGTTCATAAAAAAGAAAAGTTCCCACTTTAAGTTAGGAAAACTATGAATATGGTTACCAGATACCAGCAGATGTGAGACATTCCATTGTAACTGTTTTTAAAAGCATTTTATATTTAAAATGCTACACTAAGGGTTCTACTATCTTTCATCTCCCACTTTTTAACATCATATGTTGCTCATCTCCTCAAGAGCACCCAGCAGTTTTAAGATTAATATATAAACACACTAGAAAAATGTGCTTTCTCCTTGAAAAAATGTTGATATCAAGATTATAGGCTTTTTCCTAATTGGCTTTGAATGATTACTTCAAATGAACCTCTCCTCTCATTAATAGCTAAATAGTGCCTCAAGCTATCATGCCATAACGTTGCAACAAAACAGTAACACAGCTAATCTAAAATAAAATCTGATGCTATATTTATGCAAGATGATAGATTTATACTTACGTTGAACACCATTATGAATGATAAATTCATAAAAGAGCTAATTATAGATTTGAGTCATTTATATCATAAGCACCTCTATATTTTTTTTGTAATTCATCAGCAATCATTACCATCCCTGGAAAGTGGCATGAAATCCTTTCCTAGAATTCCCATGGTTGTTTCCTAAATACTTGGTTTCATTCATATTTTTCATCACTAGCTGAGCTGTTATTTCCCCTTTATAGCTTTCAGTGTATATTACATATTTCACTATCACTCAATCCATAAAATCCCTTCCTCTAATATTCAGTTGTTCCTTATATCCCCCTGATATGTGATTTTAATAGGGTCTATTGCCTTAAACCCCAACAAAATTGCCACTACCACCATATCACACTTTGTGACTAGCTACTTCATTAAAATTTGGAATCCATTGCTTCTATTCTGTGTAACAATGATATAAAAAGTAAATAGAACTGATTTTGCAGCAGCATGGTGGCTCAGTGTTTAGCACTCTGGCCTTTGTAGTGCTAGGTCCCAAGTTCAGTTCTTGGCCAGGATATTATCTGTATGGAATTTGTATGTTCTCCCCGTGTTTGCATGGGTTTTCTCTGGGCACCCCGGTTTCCTTCTACATATTCCCAAAATTATGCAGTTCGGTTAATTGGCTTTCCTTCAAAAATTGGGCCTGATATATTAAAGCTCTCCAAGGCTGGAGAGGATACATTTTCAACATTGAAGTTGAGTGATCCAGCAAACCTGGAATGGATCTGGTCCAGGATTCAAAACATTTGCTAGCAAGTAGCAAATTACTTTAAATAAACCCTTTCCAGATTTGCTGGACTTGCTGTTAAAAGTGTATCCTCTTCAGCCTTGGAGAGCTTTTTTAAATCAGGGCCATTGTCCTTAGATTGTAGGAACATATTATTATGGTAGAAACGTTAGATTGGGAGACCCTCTGAGGAACAGTTAGTGAAATGACTTTGTAAAGCGTTGCGTAATATGTCAGCTCTAAATAAATACAAGTAAAAAAAATACTCTTTATCAGTCAAGGTTCTTAAAAACAAGTGGTGCCTGGCACAGGTTTGGGATATAGACCCAAACATAATATGTATTAAATAATCAGTGTGCATTATATTTATCTGCAAATAAACCCTTCTGGTTCAATCTACATTGAGAAAACTCAGGGAAATCCAACAGATTTAATGTAGTCTGTCCTACTAACGAATGTAACTGTTCTCAAGGTGATGGACTGCCAAAAGGTTATCCAATGTGGCCAGCCTAGCTTTTCGATAAGGACCATAGATTTAAAAAATAATGTAAAGCTGGAAGACTTTGGTGGGTTTATTTAAAAACACAGAGTGATGTGCAAATTGTAGTAGTCTATAGCAATCAGAAATCATTTATTTTTCCCTGTATAGAAATTTGAGTATAAGAGCTGTGATACACATATAAATCTCAGCTCTTTGAAGAAGCACATCATTTTCAAACAATACCGTCAGAGTGGTGTACTCATACAACTATTGAAAAACTATTTTGCAAAGGCTAAGAATAAGTTTTACAGCTTTAGTAAATTTTAGATTTTTGAAGCTTATCGCCAGGTGTATGGTTAACCTTGTTTACCCCTTGATCTCTCACCCTCTTTTTTTAACTGCTGGCTTTTAAAAAAAATATAAATAAATTCTCTTTTCACTAACTGAAAGATGCAGTTAATTAAAGTTCCAGTTCCAAGTGTTCTATCTTCCCTACACTCCTAATGTCCTTTTCTCAAGAGAGAATAAATCTAGTTCAGTTGGTATTTTATTATTAAGGTTCCATTAGCTCTTTTAAGTGAATGATTCATTTTCCCCTCTCACCTTCTTACTGTACAACTCCATCTAAGATTGCAGCATTGCCTAAAAAGAGATGATTACATGTCCTCTCTCTCTTTAGTTAAACCATTGTAGTCTGTGAATCCTTCATATTATAAAAGTGTGTATGTGTAAAACAAAAGACATGAAAGGCTCCAAGGCTGGAGAAGATATATTTTCATCAGTGAACCTGGATGATCCAGCAAACCTGGAATGGATCTGGTCTAGGATTGAAAACATTTGCTAACAAATAGCAAATAACTTTTAAGAAATCCATTTCAGGTTCATAAGATCACCTAGGTTCTCTCATGAATTGTATTTTATCCAGCCTTGAAGAGCTTTAATAAATATGGCCAATAGTTTCCACTTAAGAATATAATTTTCAAATTTGAGCATTGAGTGCACCCGTTCACCTGATAAATACCTTTTTAAAGAAAGCCATGGGCTTGCGATAATGTTTCATTACCCTAAATTGCAGCCTCATTACCTTATACCAAGACAAAATTTTCCTGCTAGGTTAAGGAAAGTAAACGTTGATATTTTTAAATCAATTGGTAGAACCAATTTAGTGTAAATATACCTACACATGTTATTTGCTCTGTAAGTTGCTGAACTTGCGTTGTTAAATGTTTACAAAAATATCATGGAAAAAATATTTATAGACTGGCACTGCAAAGTACCCTTAATGAGTAGTGTTGCTTGAACATCTGTACATTTACCTTTAGAGCTGTTCAGAAAAACACCTGTCAATGTTCTGGTGTAGACAGGATCTAAATCTGCACACCATGGATGTCAATGGGGAAGAAAGTATGCTCTTTTATGGTCTTGGGATAAACAATACAGAAGGCAGATGCATCAAAATGTCAAAGGAAGACATCAAATGTCAAAGGAACATTAGGTTGACTAATAAAACGGAGAACTATGTGAAATCAAATTCCTGTTCACAAATGTATACACTGTTATTGGAAGTAACTTCATATGTTCTGATGTATGTGCAGTTAAAAGCAGGTCACTGCTAGACCTAACACAAATACCAATACACCAAGCAATAAAAGAAATGTGCAGTACAGAAATACTCAGCATTGCAGTTCACCAGTAAAGACCTGTAACAGTTCAGAGTGACACGCCTGCCTTAAGTGAATTCTAAGCTCCCAATTTCATACAGAATGCCATTATCATCTACCCAGTCCCAACACAACATCGAGCCTCACTGACGTTTCATATCCCAGGAAGAGGGCTTGCTTCTGCCTTTTATAGGCTCCTGGTGGGGCATTCACCATGCAATGCATGAATCCCATAGAACACCAAGGTGCCAACACCAAACATGATTTCTTGAATATCCTTATATATATATATATATATATATATATATATGTATACACATCAATCTATATATTGGCATTGTTTAGGTATAGCCCAACTTGTTCTGACTGATTGCATAAATGACCCTAATCTAAACAGCAACACTACACCTGAGGTCCTGTGCTAATCTAAGGATAAAATACATTTTGCAGGATTTTTTCATCAAAGTAAACCCCATACATTTGTAAAAGGGACCATATATTATTGTTTTTTTTACCCTTGTAAAGTTATTTACATAAGACCTTGGAGTATAGGCATTTTTAATGTTTCATTTGTGCAGCACCTTCATTTGCTACTCATATAAAATGCTAGAGAATGGGGGACAAGAACTAATTCTTACAGCTGGGAACTAAAATGCATAAAACTCTCAAATACACATAAACATAAGAGGTTATTGTTAGAATAACATATTGCCTTACATCTTTTCAACCTTTCATTATGCTGCAGAGAAGCTAATGCAAACGTAAAATATAATTTGACTTTCATGCCACTTTTAATATATAAAAAAACAAAAAAATGGTTAATAATGACAACTTGTTGCCTTATTTTAAAAAATCTAAACTAAAAAGTGAAAAAAAGTACATTGTTGCAAATGAAAGAGCACAGTTTTATTTTCTTATGCATTTTAGTTGATTGTCATAGTTGTTTTTTAGTTCACGCTTCAACAGTTGTAGGGATGTTAGAATTTATATTTTAATTAATAATGATGCTTTAATATTCTTTTAATGTCTCCAAATTTTCATGACTGCATTCTTGTTTAAATGAGAAAAGGTATTGTGCATATTGCTGTAATATATAGTATGAAACCAAAATGATCAATGCTATAACCTAGTAAATATTAAATCTGACTACTCCTTTTAATGCTCCATGAACTGCTTATTTAAATAAGATTAAATTAGCTATTTCTTAGAGCCACAATTAATCCAAAAGTGACACTTCTAAAAGTGATACTTCCATTACAGATGGAGTCTTCTGAGATGTTCTTATCTTTGGGGACTTTATTCAGTAAGGTCTTTTTAACATATATGTTAGAACTCTGCCATTATACATGCTGCCATTATACATTATTATATAGTGTAAAAAATGTAATTTTTGTTTTAGTTCCACCAACTGTTATAATAATAGAGACAAATATTCCTTAAAGTTGCATTTTAATAAGTAAAATAAAAAAAATACATTTTAGGTAAGTAAATAAACATAAATTGCTAATTTAGCTAAAATAACCTTGTATTCTACAATCATTACCGAGATCTGACATATACTTATTTATTGCAAAGAAACTAATGGGAATCCAACTTCCTTTCCCTTTTCTGTTCCATTTTAAACCAGAGAGATGGTACAGATATGTGGGAATAAATAAATAACCATTCTCAACTAGAGGAAATGTTTCAGTGGGAATGTTCCCCTTATTGCCTTTGGCATGTCTCATCCTGCATTGATAAAATAAACTCCTAAGGCAATAGTTCTTGATTGTTATCATATCATAAGGTGAAAATAAAGAAATAATTGTACAACTTGCTGAGAAAACAAATTAAACATTATAAAATAATGACAGTATTTTAGTAAGTATTTGTGGATCATTTTGGAGCAGTATTATAATATATATATATATATATATATATATATATATATATAAGCATCAAGCTATCACAAAACACAGAAACAGATTTTTAAACATTATGCTAAGTGCAATCAACACATTTCTTGATATTGTTGAAGAGATTAAAGTTTTTGGTTTACTGTAGTAAAAAATGTGTATTTCTATCAATCATCTAATATTTGGTCATAGACTATACATGAGAGACAAGACATTTGAAGGGCAATTGTCTAGAAAAAAAACACTAGAACAATCCCCTTCAGTAGTTTTACTGAAAAGTACAATAATAAGAGTAGTATTTCATCTCTCACCTTTACCTGCAGGTGTTCAGGAATTTTTACAAGCTTTGATGAGGTTTATGGTAATCCTGATCTTGTCCTGGCACAGTCCCACTTTGAGCTTCTTGATTCATCATCCAAAGGGATCAACCTAGCAGGAGCTGTCTTGGCTATGGCACATTTTAAATCCACAGAGCACTGAGTATCAATATTTCACACACTGTGCAGCAGACTGTTATATACCTTCTTGTCTAAAACGACACTGGTGTAGAGCTCTGACTCCTCCTGTTCTGTCTGTCATTCGGGCTGTTATCAGCATAGAAGAGGATTGTATTGTTACTGTAACACGTGAGAAAGGTAGCAAGAGATTTCTGTGTTCATGTACTCCAGGCACAAGAGTGTTCTATGATACAGCCTGAACTGCATCTGTTGTTGTGTCCTATTAGAATAATCACAGAAATGAACAATATTGCACATGGCATAGAATAATGAGAGCAGTGCCAGGGAAGTAAAAAGGCACACAGAATGGTAAGTTTAATTTTAGATAGATAGAAGTACTGAATAAATATATATATAAATATATATATATATATATATATATATATACACATACATACATACACACACACACACACACACATATGATATCTATCATTAAAATTTACCATTCTGTATGCCTTTTTAATTCCCTGACACTGCTCTCATTATTCTATGACATGTGCAATATATTATACTAAAGGTTGGAGATAAAGCAATGGCTGCTGCACACTAGTGCAAGTTCTCCCAGCCCCCTGCAGAGCAGTAGATCCCTGCAGTGTAGCCACCCCCATGGTTCCCTGCAGTGCCTTCATGTTCTAAAACTCAAATTTTCCCATAGTTTTCCTTTTACTGACACCAACGTCATAGGAATTTTTTCCTCCTACTTATCACCATCGGGTGTTGTTCTCCCCATTGATCACTACTACCCACTTGCAACACTGTCAAAATATTGTTTTTCCCACTGACTACCACCAAGGAATGGGTCCTCTCAATGACCACTACCACCAGGGTGTTTTTTCACCCAATGAACACCCCCACTAATGCACTGTTCCTTCCACTGTTCACCTCCAGAATGTCTTATTCAGCCACTACTGGGGCACCCACTGACCACCACCTATGAGTTGTTGTTTCTTTCAATAACCACTACCACCAGGGTTTTTTTCTTCTTTTTGACCACTACCATCAGGGCATTGGTAATTTCACTTGCAACTACAACCAGGGTTTTTTATTTATTGACTACCACTGCCAGGACATTGTACATTATCACCACCAAAATCAGAGCATTGTTGATCGCTAATTTTTTTTCATATTCATTTTTTTATTTTCTTTTGACCACCATTATTAAGGTGTTGTTCCTCCCACTGACTATTACCACCAGGGCATTTTATTCCCATTCTCTAACACCATCAGACTATTTTTGTTTCCACTGATCGCCTCTGGAAGTTGTTCCGCCCATTGACTACTCCCACCACCACCAGAATATTGTTCTTACCACTGACCTTTACCACCAAGGTGTCGTTTCATCAGCTTGCTACCACCATCAGGCTATTGTACCTTCTTCTGATCACCACCACCAAAGTGTTGTTTTACCCTCTGACTTCCACCATCAGGCAGTTATTCTTTCTACTGACCATCAGGACATTTTTTTCCATTCATTGACTGCTGGGTATGTTTCATGGCATGTTTTTCCCCCTCTCCTGAGGAGTATGTTTTTTACCCTATCTACCACTGTGGCGACGGGGTTCTATGCACTATACTTCTCATAACATAATTTGGATCACCTCTACTAAAATTTTGATAATACCACTAATTTAATATATTACCTATAAAAGTCATTTGCAGCATTTTTATTGCAATGTAACTAAGCATGCTGGGTTAGAGGCGGGGGGAACCTTTGGGTACATGTCCCAAGTAAAGAATTATGAAAAAAAAAACTTTTAAGTAAATTAGTTGCCACTGTTACTTTTATTGTGTAGTTTTTAATTTATTAACAATTTTGTGTTATGACAACACCCAAAAAAAAAATTAAATGAAAAGTTCAGTGTTGGGGTCCCCCTGTAATTATTTCATCTAGACCTGTGTTAAGGCATAGCAAACCTTGTGACAATACAGTGTTCAGGGGCTTTGCAATTAACTTGCAAAATCAGCAGCTATAGACTCAGAAGCAAATTGAAGTACAAATATTTGATTAGCATGACAATCTAATGAACTCGGATCAAATCAAATCAGTAAGTAAAAGGGTACTTTTTCAGGAAATTCCCTAATCACTATCAGGGATAAACTTTCTTCACCTTTTTTTGTCAGGGTCATAAACTGCTTTTTCAAAAATTCCTTCTTTTTTACGTTTGCTATGAGCATGGTCTTTTACAAACATAGTTTTTTAAAGCTAAAGTGAAATTTGCACATAGTTAACCTTCCCTGATCCTATATTACCATGCTAGAGAAAAAAAATTAAAAAGAATATTTTTATTACATATCATATTTTAGACCCAGTGATATCATCATTAGGTCTGTGTACTTCTCTATGTGATGCAGACAGATCATGGCTTAGTGTGAAGGACCACCAGGGTGCTTTGCAAAGCTTCCTAACATATCACAGAACACCCCCTACCCTGCCTCAGTATTACTCTCAAGAGCTGTCAGCACTTATGAAAGCAATGAGCTGGCACTTAGTAGAATTTGTGCAAATTGTAAAATGTCCTAATTGATATAATCTATTCAAAAAGGGGTAGAGATTTGCAGTAATGTTACATTTGCACGCATCTTTGCCTTAGGTAATGAACACATGGTGCTAACCCTCTATAAATAAAATAAATTAAATTCAATTAATTAAAGAGGTGGGACAAGTTTAGGTAGGATCCCAGAAATGTGGTGAGCTCTGACTTGCTGTAGCTTCACAGTGTCAAATTCAGTACAAGAGAAGAGCCTGCACCACAATGCAAAATTAAAGTTAAGGATGAAGTTTAGCTTTAATAATTCTGAAGTGAAGGATTTTAAATAAAAAAGCAAAACATGTTATTATGTAGTTAGAACAGCTGCAAAGTGATCAAGGAAATTGCCTAAATCACTCAAATGGTAATTATATACAATGAAGATGAAATTTACATATACTGTACAGTACAGTATAGTTTCTATGTCTATCCAAAAAAGAATGCTGACAATATTAAAGCTGAATGCTGGTAAAAAAAAATAAATGTGTCCCTTGCATGAGTCTACCTACACTCTGCATGGGTTGAATGGCAGTTTTTTTTTTACTAAATTTCTTGCTCTTACTGTCTTCTTCACACTGTTGGTTTCCAAAAGCAGCTTCCCTTTGTATTTTCATCAGTCTGAGGAGCTAATATTATCAGGATAATTGCAGGTTTGCATGTTACTGAGGACACTAAAGGTCAGTCCACGTTCTAACGACTCAGAATATGCAAATTTAGTTTACACTGATGATAAAATGATTGACAAAGTTGGCTTCATTGCGCACTTAATAACATGAAACTGCTGGCATGACTGCCAGTATTTACATTTACTACAGGTTCTCACTGCTTGCCTTCCTGCTCATAACCAGAGTAAATATTGAGGAGTAAGCCCATTCTCAAGATAAATGTCTTGACGAGGGGCCTAGCATCCAATGTTTATGTTACTAATTACTAATAGCCAGGTGGCAGTGGAAGTCTGTAGACATTTGGTTTGGTTCTAGCAGAAGTGAACAACATGTTGTGCAGACTGTATTCGAGCAGCTGATTTTAGTACACAGTATCTGCTGCATGTGTACTGTAAACAAGCTGCTTGGTTCTGAAAGAATGTAATGCCAGATGGCCCAAATCTGAACAACAACACTACAGCAGTGGGGGTATTTCTTACAGTTGGGCTGAACAATCATTACACCAGTCTTGGAGTGCTTTAAGCTTATACTTTGTGATAATGGACCCTTAGGAAACCCCTAAAATAATTTTCAGGTCGCTGGGAACCCACATTGAGTATTGTGAGTTAGTTGGGAAAGAAGCCTGCTAAATTGGTTGCCAGTGAACAGAATGCTCCTTTACAGTGGTGGCTAGAATACTACCTTAATGGACAACTCAAACATTAGGCTATTCAGCTTGTTCTGCCAAGTGGGGTTGGCCCCGGAGCTATACAAACATCATCGAAATGTCAGCCACAGTTTCTAGAATCTAACCTCTTGTGGAGGAACCTGGTTGAAAATGTCAGGGCTAGGCTTACAAGAAATGTGTAGAATATGCAGTATGTTGTTAAATCAGAGGAATGGGCTGGGGCGATTTTGGGGACAGCTCAGCTGGGTAATTAAAGCTTGCCATTTTTTGTCAATATGGAAGGGAAATGGGTAGCCTATCCATTACAAAATAGGTTACAATCTTGCAGGTCTATGTATTCTAATAGCAGTAATTGATTCCCTCCAGGGAATAGCTGAGAGAATGTATAATTAGTTGTTTAAAAACTAGAGCCCAATGTGAGAAGGTAAAGAAAGCTTTCTGAATTTGGCAATTGTTTGAAATTAATTTAAAGAGAGCCCTTAGTTATACCCCAATGCAAATTTCCATAGAAAATTTATAGGATCTATAACTATTTTACTGCACACCTTAATACACACAAAAATACCACACATAAAATGTGCTGCATTCCAGATATCACTATATACCAAAGTTGATATTCCCAGGACACTTACCTGTGGCAGGCATCTTGGTAAAGAGGTTAAATTGAAGAAAAGTGTTTAAAGCAGTGATACTGTTCAGTTTATATTAAGTAGTTCCCCCAAATACTAATAACTTATATTTATTTATTTATTTATATTTTTTATTTATTTATATATATTTATTTATAACATACATTTACAAACACTTATAATCCAAGAATAATGTTTTCTCGAAAAAAGTATGCAGGTGAGATGAAGAAGTCTTATTATTTTTTTAATGTAAATGAAGTAAATCTGTAAATTTGTATTATTTTGTATGAAAATACATAACAGAATTACCCATGTAAACAATTAGCACTTTTGTTCGGAAAAGCTCTGCCAGATGACAAAGGATAAAGGAAGTACAATTGATGCATTAATAGAATTTAGTATAGAAGTATATTTATTATATAACTAAAATACCAGTACATTCTATTATTTTGTCATGTTTCTCTAATTTTTTTGTTGGATAAAATCCTGAATAACTAAAAAAACTTTTGCACCTGCAGTATCAAATGATGGTAAAGAAGATATGGTAAATGATGGTAAAGAAGAAAGAAGTAAAGATCCAAATGGACAATAGTTTTTCAAATTTTGCTTCTTAAGATTGCACCTAAGAAGAATTTGAATTCTAGTGTACAAAAGGGGAATACAATTAGTATTAGTGGGAGCTAAATCCTAATGCAGGCCCAGGAGAAGTAGGCCAGTTAATCCAGCCATTTACTATTGATCCTGGCAACCCCCTTAGTCCAAAGGAGTGAACAAAAGAAATATTTCATGCAACATGTTTAAAGGACATATTTCTATATGACATTTGTGGCAGGTAATGTAATGGGATCATGGAATTTATATTGTGTAGCTACTGAGATGTATATGATGCAAGATGTCTGAATGTAATTAAAATACATGAATACATGTTTCTCATGGAGTGTTGTGCAATCTCATCTTCCCTGTCTTCCTCAATTAATGTGGGAATGTCTGTGATCTATATATTGTCCATTCATTAAAAAAAAACGTGAGAGTGTAGAGATTTCTAGAATTACAATATTATATATACAGAAAGTGGTTTAGCATAATTCGTTTTTGGGGACTTGCCTTATTTAGGCAGCTTCTCTCTGCATTTTATTGTTGATCCCTAAAACCACTACGATAAGATAGTAATATATTACCTTAGAAATGCTACATATCATATAAATATATATATATATATATATATATATATATATACGTATCTTTTCTGCTTGAAAGTCAAATGACAAACCAGCTACTTTACCCTAATTAATGCCATGCTAAAGAACAGTGGGTGGACAGGTTCTTAAGTAAATACCACTGAAAAAATCTACCTTTGTCTCCAAAACAAAAGTTGGGTATGACATTGTTGACCACACATTTTAACCGGGTATGACCTTGAGCTGGTTAGGAATAACCTTAATAAAAGCCTTCTAGCTTCACAAAGGGAGCCATTGGGTTTGGATGCCTTATTTATGGAGGAGACTTCAAATGCAATCAGAGGCTGAATCTATTGTAGAAAGAGGGAGAAGAGTTTATGCTCCCCATGTGCATGGCTATCCAAGGTCTCATACTTCACTCCATGGCTTTGTTTTACCTCCTTGTGTGTGGCTTTGATGCTTTTATAAGACTGTGACCAAGATTGGACAATGGCTGCAAAAATGTGATGTTTCTCCTGATGAAGCATAAAGTGCAAAATGCGTCGGAAGACTATCAAGAAAATTGTGATGGTCACATCAACATTGTGTATATTGTTTGTAAATTTTATTTTTGTGGATTGAAGTGTATATTTACCGAAACATTTTTCTGGTGCAGAATCTTCCAGGACCATGCGGTTTGACTGCAGTAATTGAATGTCGAGTAGACGGATGTCAGATTCACTGATTTAAAAAATAATAACACACAAATATACCCATATAATCATAACCAAAGCAAACACTCACATGCAACATGCACATACTAGAATAAGTAAATGATGAAACTAGTGATGATGGCTAAACACGCAAAACATTAGCGTACACAGGATATTGCATCATGCCTAGTGTACATAGCTAATTACTAGAACACTACCATCTAATGACAAAGAACTGTAAAAACATTTATAACATAAATTCAGTTGTTAATTACAAAATACAAACAAGTTTTTATCAAAGTTTCTTTGTTGCAGATAATTATAGTTTATTGGTGCCACATCCAATTTAATTGTAACAATAACTTTTGAATATATTAACAAGGCCTTTTAAAGCCCCTTTCCTAATCAAATCACAAGGACTGATTTATTAAATCTCTCCAAGTCTTAAGAGGATACACTTTCATCAGTGAAGCTGGGTGATCCAGAAAACCTGAAATTGATCTGGTCCAGTATTCAAACCATTTGCTAACAAATAGCTAATGGCTAATGATTTGCTGGATCAACCACCTTCACTGAAAGTGTATCCTCTCCAGCCTTTGAACACATTATTATATCAGGCTCACAGTTTAACATAAATCTTTCTTAAAACCATAATTTATTGATACATTAATAATCTGAAAAATATTGTTATTACAAATGTGTACAACTTTATTGTCAATATCTTCAATGCAAATTCTGCTTTAAAAATCACAGCACGGTCAAAATGAATTGATGAATCCCATCTGTCAAATACATCATTCAAGCATTAATTATCTGTTCTAATATAGAAAGGTCTGAATGGATCACATAGGATACCAATGGGGCTCACCAATAAACTTTGATTTTCATCATTGGGATGATTAAGGAGTTCAAAACAAAGCACTCTCCCAACATTGCCTCATTGTTGGACATGCATCTTGTCCATTTGTGTCACCATATGTTCATTGCTCACTTGCACTCTCAATTGGTATCTCCAAACATTTGTGGAGAGCTTACAAAATACAGTCCTGTATTCTAACAGTGGGTAAAGAGTGATCTTTACCATAAGCTACAGAAAAAACATGTATGTGCAAAAACAGCAGGCTGTACTATATTTAAATTAAAAAAAAAATACAGGAAATTGACAGTGTAAATAACATGAATATTTATTAAAAGTAAACCCCTAACGATATAAAAAGAAAAATGAATCAGCATGAATCATACAAGAATACAAATAATGAAAATGCATGAATATATAGAGAACATCATAATGTAATATCCCTAATGTAAAACATATGTAAAATATTAAAATATGTAAAAACTATTTAAAATGTGTAGTAATAATACATAACAAATAAATAGTAATATATACTATGATTCTGAGTAATTAAAAAAACGAAAAAATTTGAAATTACTAGTCCTGAAGAAATTACTCATCATACTGCATAATGTGTATATTGACCAGTCTCACTCTCTTAGTTCATAGATCACAACAAAACCATTGTTGTGATCTATGGGGTGGGATTCAAAACATTTGCTAGCAAAAGACTTTGAAGAAATCCATTCCAGGTCTGCTGAATCACCCAGCTTCACTTATGAAAGTGTATCCTCTCCAGCTTTTGAGAGTTTTAGGCTGGGTCTACATGGACGTTTTGTAAAAAGGCATGTAAACGTTCCTACTGCGTTTATAAGCGATTTTATGCACTTATTTTAACGTTTTAAAACTTTTTTTAAATGCTGGAAAAAGCTGAAAAACGTCTATGCTGCGTTTATCCGCGTTTTACAGCGATTCTACAAGCGTTTTAGCACTTGGTAGAAATGCAAATTGTAAACCTGGGCAGTGATTTCTGCAAGTACAGGAAGTACATACATCCCTGCATACATGTGATAATGTGATCATGCGAGAGTACAGTGACAAATGTAAGTGAAGCACAATTAAAAACAATGACTACACACAAGTGATAATGAATGACATCATTTGCAGGTGTGAAAAGCACCAAAAGCAAACACAATGACAGACAATTTCACAAGTGCCAGGCATAGGTGTTAATTTTTAACAGCATAGTACATGTAATTAATCATGCATGACACATGAAATAGTGACACAGGACACAGGCTATTGTTAAAACGTTTGTAAAAGCCTCCATTGAAATCAATGGAAGCTTTTTTATTGACAATTTCTAGCATGCATAAACGCAGGAAAACGCTCCCATTAAAATCAATGGACGCGTTTTCCCGCGATTTCCCGCGTTTTCCTGCGATTTACCAGCATTTTAATTTTTTAAACGTTGCAAGCAACGTTTAAAATAAAGCTTAAAAACGTGCCTGAAGGAAACGTCCTGGTGTAGATTAGCCCATTGGAATGCATGGGGACTTCAAACATGGGCTTTAAAAGCCTCAGGTTAAACGCTGGGGAAACAGTCCGTGTAGACTAAGCCTTAATAAATCAGGCCCATTGTGTCTGGTCATGGTCATCTTTTTTCTTTGTTCTTTACATTGAGTGGAGTTATTTTTCCTGATGTTCACTTCACCCGCTGCGTAATATAGACACTTCCTTTTGACTGTTTATGACAAGGCCTTTTTCTTAAACAACCAGAAGACTCACAGTTATTGTGTCAGTAAAAGATAATGGTCAGAAACCGGGGAGTGAAAGCGCCATTGCATAGGTGGATCAGTGGTCCCTGAATATTACACATCCAAGAGACCTGGATGACAGGTTTAGTTGAAAATATCTTCACTTACAATGTAATAAACATTTAGATCTTCAGGGGTGGGTTCGGTGGGTGTGGATAAGTTTTAGAGATCATCAGATGGTGTCCTTTAATAAAAGCAACAATAAAGCAAAATTACAGCCTGTCAGAGAATACAATGAAGACTACCAATTGCTTATTTTCTATAGAGCAGTTTATTATTGTCCATAGCTGTCCACAGAGCTTGATAAAAATAAAGCTTGGCCTTTCCTGAAACTGAGTTTGCAATGGAACGTCAGAGTTATTGCTGGAAAAGTTAGCAAATAGGTGACTGTTAGACATCAGGTAGGTCTACTATGAAAAAAATAAATGTCATCCGAGTCTGAAGTTTTAAAGGAAAATCATTTCACAAACAACATTACATGAGGAAGGCAGGAGTTTGGGTATTATATGTTTGTCTTTTTTCCTTTTATCTCTGTCATATCTTTAAAGAAAACATATTTCTCCGTGTTATACCTTTAAAAAGGCTGCAGAAAAAATACAGCCATCCAGTTTCCTTCAAAACTGAGATGCCAACACAGTGACCCTATTGCATTGAAATCCTAAATAGTGTTGTCAACCCTGCAAAAAATTTCAGTTTGTGTAATTGAGAATATTAGGGCTCACAATGCTGGTGTAGAGAAAGCATTTTGAGCTCACTACAGAAAGTTAGTTAGAGAGTTTAGGAGATTCCAGTACATTTCAAAGAAACAAATCATGGGAAAATGTGAATGTGCAGGCAGAGATGTACTAAATACATTTTTATTTTTTCAATGCATTGAGTCATTAATCCAGAATTAAAATGCAGATAAACATTTTTATCTAATTTTGTTCTAATATACTTAATTGGTTGGGCAGTGATGCAGACATTATTGAAGGCAGTGTGTCATAACATGAAGGTAACCAGCACGTTTAGGATTGGGGGGCAGTCACCAATGACGGTTCCTGGGTATCCCTTGGGAAAAGATATCATACAAGTATTGTTTCTGAATCAGTTTACAGCAGTTACTGTACTTGAACATACTGGCACAATGCATTTAAATGCCATGCTGAATTTTTATGCTTCAATACATTTGCCTTTTAGTTAAAAACAGTAAAACGCTTCCACTATATAAATGATAGGGATGCCACCTGCATATTGCAAATTAACCTTTAAATCTCTGGTTCACTGGTGTGTAGCAGTGAACAGTTTAATCAGCGCACTCTATGTCCCTGGAGTAATGAATTTTGAAGGGCTAGCGTGCCTATGACATAGATGTGCCTAATCAGTGCTGTTCAGTGACAGAAATAGATCTGCAGAGCAAATATCATTTCTTCCTTCCCAGTGAGAACTTTTACACAGCAATAAGCAGCATATTTCAATTTCAATTACCCATACAGCTATAAACAAATCTATAGTTTTACGTGTACAATAACTAATTTTCTCTAGTAAAAGCTGACTTTTTATTATTATTATCATTATATATTTTTTACATTTGAGTATTAAAAGATTTGTTTAATACATGCCTTTAAAAGATGTTTTGGGAGGGATGTTGTAACATTACCCCAGACTGCCTTTACTCATATTCTGCATTAATACAATATATTAGCATTTAGTTGTCTAGTCAATGCAGCTTGTTCTTGTATTCCAGCAAATTATTAACAACAACAAGCTTCCACTATACTAACATAAATGTCTAACCTAAAACAGAATTACAATCTGGCTTTACATACAAAAAAAAATTGCCCATATAGTCATCCTAACTGTCGTTGTCCCCAAATAATGTCATCTATGTAGAAAAACAACTCCCCCCCCCCTCCATTCCAAAGCATTACTGTCAGGGAATCTGTCAAATGTTTTCCTGTTTACTTAGTAATTAGTGGTATATCTTGTTCCCTCATAAAGCAAAGAAATATTACCCTTATAGTTGTGAATTGATTGCGGGACTTTTCCATTTCAAACACATTTCTCATCACATATTTTACACATAAGTTACTTTAGCTATTTTAAGTACCTATTAAATTTATTTATTCTCTTGAAGTAGGGATCTCTTCATTTTGTGGGCCCCCTCTGGCTGGCTGGGTTACACGCAGGGGCTGTGGCCGACAGGGGGTGCAGCCTATGACCTACTGTACGCAGGCCTGGGTTTTGTAGGCCTCACCTATCTATTGTTTACTGGAACATTGCATGCAGGATCCCCAGAACCGGAAGTGACAACACCGGTAACGCAGCTGGGTCCCCAGTACTCGGAGCTCACCTTTAGGTGGAGGAGCTCCCTTCCATTATGCTGAGCCAGGCACCAGAAGTGGTGCAGGGTCCCAGGGACCAGCTGGCAAGCCCCAGAAGACCGGGGCTGCCAGGTAAGTGTTTGGTGGCCTGGGGGGAGGGGTGGGGGGATGGTGTATGGGGATCACGTTAGGGGGAGGATAGAGGTTAGAACAAAATGGAAAAAGGGGGGGTTTGGTTGGTGTCAGGCAGGGCAAGCTGGTGGGTGAGGGGTTCCTTTGAGTGGGGGGGCAAGGTGTGGTGGGGAGAGCAGTGGGGCTTGTAGGTTTTTAGGAGGTTGTGGGTTATTTTGTAAGGTGTGGGGCGGGGGTCACAGACAAAGGGTGGTGGTGGGAGGGAAGGTTAGAAGTGGGGGTCTTGAGGTCCAGAGGGAAAAAATGGGGGGTTGGGGGCATGTAATGCAGCTACTGTTAGGCCAAATAAATCTGGAGAGGTTGTGTGTTGGGACGTTTGCGAGATTAACTTTGGAGCTATTCAATTTTGATAGGAGTTTAGAGACAGATTTGTCAGGGGAGGGGGGGTGGTCGTCAGCAGGTGGGTAGATAGCTGACCGTGTGAAGGATAGAGATTGTTAACTTAGAGGAGGGTTTAGGTTCAGGTAGGAGGGCTCAGGTGAGGTGGGGCACACGGGCCTGTAGTTTTTTCTTGGTTTGGCTGGTATGGTCTAATTCTCACAGGTGTCAGTATGGTGGGAAGGTATACGCTATTATTCCCTGGTGTCAGTATGGTAGGGATTGGTTTGCACTATATCTCCCCAATGGCATTGCCGGTGATGATATACCCTAATAATTCCGAGGAAACTACTGGGATTACCCTATTAATCCCTCCCTGGGTCAGTACGGTGGGATGGCATTCTCGATTTCTCTCCGGTGTCAGTGCCGGGGGTATGCTATACTTCATTACTCCCTGGTGTCAATATTGTTGGATGGTATACAGTATTACTCCCTGATGTCAGTATTTTGGGATGGTATTCTTTATTGCTCCCTCATGGCTGTTCAATAAGGTGTTATGCTTCATTAGCCCCTGGGGTCAGTACTGTGACTGGTTTCAGCATAGTTGGAGGATATACATTTTGGTTTTGGCCTTGCCTCTGGCCCGGCTCCGGCTGTTATGTCTATTTGTGTTGAGATGTTGGTAACATAATGTCTTTTCCCTTGAGGGGGGCGTGCGGTAGCAAGCGTATTCTGGAGTGTGTTTTGAGTGGGGTGATGTTCCGAGACGGGTTCCGGGTGGTAGACCAGATGTGGATGTTGTTCATGAGTTGTGGATTTTGGTGGCATGTGATTCTGGAGTTGGTGGGGTACGGTGAGTCAGTTAGCAGGGGCAGGGGGCTGGGAGGGAATGATTTTGTTTAAATTTCAAGTTGGGGTGTTCAGCTGTGGTTGGTTTGCCTTGCAGCGGATTGTGAGTTGGGCACTTTCTCGTTGGTTGTTGTGAGAGGTGGACGGCGGTCCAGCTGACCAATAGACAGCGTGCTCGCCTGGAGCGGAGGTGGCAGTACATTGGATCAAAATACTTGGATTATGGTGGAGTGGGTGCCCAGGTTTGTTGTGGTCTGGTTGAATATGGTGACCAGGACCAGTTGGACGGGCGCCCTGCTCGGGCACATAATTCAAAACTGCCCGGAGTGAGGTGATTGGGGCCATTTTGGTGGCCAGGAATGGGGGTATCGTAGTGCTACATCATGCGTTGGCATGTTTGTGGCAGGTGAGTGGCCCCTTGACATGGTAGGGCTCCATGCCAGGGTGGCCTGCGATTTGGGTAATGTTCCAAGCGGGCCATTATTGATGAAGTTAAGCTGGTTTGAGGTGGCGGCAGTGTGACATGACATGGTGACATGGTGTTTCGGTCTGGCGGGTTACGGTGGCCAGGACCAATTTGTGGACAAGCGCTTGTTCAACACTGCTCGGAGTATGGTGACTACGGCGGTGGGCCATTTCTGCGGTCAGGAACGCTGTGGCGGTTGGGGTCTTGGAAGGCAAGGATCCAGAGCATTGGTAAAGTGGTGGAATTTGGCAGGGGGGGATCCTCTTTGGTGGGGTCCCCCCCTTTATGGTGAAAGGATGATTATGGCTCCTGAGGCAGTGCTGGGCGGCTAGGGGCCAAGGTGGAGATGTTGGAAGAATTAAAGTCCAGTTGGGTGCGGATTTTGCCTTCTGAGATCTGCAGCCTGGTTGTTTGGGTGTATAACTGGGAGTATGGAGTTTGATAACATTATGGATATTGTTTTATGGTTAGGTATTATTAAAAGGAAGGAATTAGGTTGTTGGTTAAATAGGTTATATTCAATGTAATATGTTTGCTTTATATAATTTGGGTTAAGTAATAATAATAATAATGGAGTGTTATGTTATGTTATGTTATGTATGCTTGCATATGAAAAGTGTAAATGTATTTATTTATTTGTCATTTATTTATTATTGGATATTTGTTAATTACTTGAATTGGTAATTTTTTTATTGGTGTTTAAATAAACGACTGCTTGCCAGCCAATTTATATTCAGAATTGGTGTCTGGGTATTTAATGGTGGGGAAGTGGTTGGAAAGCAGGTGGGGGGTCGGGGGGAGGCAGAGGTTCTGATGGCTACCCTCATCAAGACTCTGTCACTATCTTCTGCCAAGACATGCAACTCAAGTACTCATATACACACATTATAGACTGTTTTTATTTGAAAATTCTTCGTGCCTTCTTCCCCGTAAGCATTTTGTGTGTACAAGGCCCATGCCTCAGCTCATTATCCTCAGCCCTGACATAACCAAGAGCTTGGCTAATAACCGGTATTTTAGGGCTGGGAGCAACTGCATACATCTGGAATTAGAAGTGTTGGAAGTGATTTGACTAATGTTAAACACAGTTGGCCCAAATAATTTTTAACCTAGCACATGGTTCTGTAAATATGCTAACTAGTGTTTTTATCTTAATAGGAATAGGTCTCTTTACCAGCATTGTAAAAATTGAGGAACTTCTTCCTCAGTGAAATAAAAAGATTAAACAATTAAAATTAAACAATCTTAAATACTTGGATTTCATTTATTCAGTTAACCAAAGTAGAATAATACTAAAAAATTGCCAATTTCTTCAAGAAATATACTTCTTAATTTTCATATGTAGTGGTGAAATTGACAGAGACAAGGGCATGCAAATAGTCTTCTGCATGTGTATGCCCCTTTCTAGTTATCTTTGTAACTTTTTGACAACACCAAAGACCAATATTCTGATTTTTTTATTCTTTGCTGTCTCTACAGTCCAACACAGTGGTCCTCATCATATACGCATATATGAAGGTTTGACGTCAAACAGATCCATACGTAAAGTTTGATCATATTCTATTGTCAATCCTAGGTCCTGTGTTTGTTTACATAACATTGGAAAATGTTTACTGCATTTGGATCTTTTAGATGCGTGTGACAGTGATAAGTTCATCTATCACTAATGGATGTTTGTTAGATAATACAGAACAGAGCTGGGTCCTGGATAGTTGATAATTTCCTCTTTTCTTTAAGTCATGTTCCCCCTAAAAAAAGGTTTTGTACTGTAAAAAGTCTGGGAATTTGGTTTGGTGACCTGCAGTAGCCATTTTTAATAAGTTGTTAAAGGGTCCGAATTCTTGGATAGAAGGGAAGGATCTGGGTGGGCCTCCCAATCCCACTGCCATACAGACCAGGGTTTTAGACTGGCCTGGCAAGTATGTCTGCTACAGGCACCAAAAACACTGTCTACCTGTGATTACCAGGCGTTCTCATGCTGGATTTTATTTCCCAATCATTTGAAACTCATTTGGTAGAGCAAGCTGTTCATTTTGTTTTGCTTCTCGTCTCAGGGCTCATATCGGACAAGAATCTGACTTGTGTACAGCGGCCATCCAACGTCTTTCATGAATCCATCCTGGCAGATCCACGAACAACAGAAGTCTGCAATGTAAGTGAAGGGAGAAGAGCGCAGGGGGGATGCCGCTCGCTCGTTCTATCCCCTCTTCATAGAACAGAACAACACTGTTTGTACAGCACTCGTTCATGTATCTTTAAGTCTTTTGTCATTGAAAAGGATCATGAAAGATCCTTTCCAACGAAAAAAATTGTACATAGCATAAGCCATCTTGTGTTTTGTTTTGCTGAAGAGAAACAGTGTTTTGATTTGTGCCTGAACCAAATAAATGGACTACAGTGTCTTGTGGTGAGCTTATCTCCCCAACTTCTCAGCATTTATTATTACCAAAACGTATGAATTGGTAAATACAGCTAGTGTCAATACCTCAGCTTCACTTTATATTAGCATCTTGTAATCTTCTATACAGAAACAATTAGACTAGAGATGAAGAAGCAACAGTGGGACCTTATTAGGCTCCACTCATTATAATGTGATGGACAGAAATATGCTGAAAGAAGGAGATAACAAAGTAAAAAACAAGGGTCGCCTATTGGTCCATCTTGGCTAGGGCCAAGGAGGTGATCCAGATATATTGCTTGTAGCAGAGAATATCAGGCCACAAGCCATTCTGTGCTGTGATTTCTGTCAGTCATATCTAAATCTAGAGTTTAAAGAGAATCTCTAGATTCTGGGGTCCAGTAATGCACACTTTTCTATTTTTAATTATTCAAGCAGAATTATAGCACATATACTGTTTGGATTCACTGACATTGAAGGTGAATAAGGTGAAGAAGTTTGTTAGACACTTAAAAAAGTCATGCATCAGATTTAATTACAAAAGATGGTATAATTGCTTCTAAGAATATTAGCAATTACCAAAGTACAGGCTAAGATACAAATAATGATTGGGAAGGTTAATGGCTCTACTTAAGTTTTTTTTTGGGGGGGGCAGGGGTTACATCATTATATAAAGAAAATGTGTGTATGCTTTAGCTAATGATTTCTTGAAATTGCTAGCCGTAAAACAAAAAGAAATTGTACCTAGCCCTAGTCCTATTATCTTTGGGTTAATGAAAAAGCGGGAAGTGCATTTAAAGACACTATGCTATACCTCACATATAATGGTGAGCACATTACATTTGTCCTATGGTATCCATTGATGTGTTTTGTGAATGGCAGTTGCGTCCCCTTTTGAGAAATTTTAATGGATTTTCTGGAAGTGAGTCACAAATGTTAATGTCTCCACTGAGCCCAGCAGTCATCCTCAAACAGAATAAAGATATTACATTTTCTAACATCACTGAAAAAAAAGACATGACTACAGATTTTTGCAGTGAACTGCTGTAAGATATATTTTCCAGAAGTGTGGAGAAACAAGAATGTACAGCACAAGAAAGTCTTTGATATCTGACACAATGCAGGTTAACTTACTAAAATAGTATAGAAGGTTTACAAATCAAGGGAAACAAAGTGATAATCCATTTTGCAAAAAAAAAAAAAAAACACAATGTGCAAAAAAAAAAAAATAGTATTTTTACTATTAACACATGATTGGATGATTGAAATCAACACACTTAACCTGATTCACTCAGTTTCTCTTTTAGAAGGCTAACTAGTTATGTGCAAATAAAGTAATATTCTAATTGCTAGAATTTCACCTAGTCAGCAGTCACAGATTGTGACTGTTAATTAAGTGAAATTACAGAAATTAGTTTTTTTCCCATTGTGGCATACAACTTTGATTGTTTTCTCACCTTGTCATGCTCAGTTTAGTGGAATTTCTCTCTGCAAAGTATATTTTCACTTAGCTTAGTGACTTTGCTTTGCTGCCTCCTATTATCTAAGCATGTGCAAGCAAAAATCCTGTTTTTTTTTTTTACAATTTATTGCACATTGTTGTTTGCACAATATCTATTTGCAAAGTGGATTATCACGTTACACACAACTGGTTATCTTTTGCAAAGTGAACTTCCACTTTATCCTACTATATATTCTTTTAGAGAAGTACCAGTTAGAGATGAGTGGAAAGGAAAAAAACAGAGACAGAACTCCAAGTTGTAGTTAAAATTAGAGTTGAAGTTTCTTTTATGGGCTTAAAGGGAATATTTTTTGCAAATAATTCAATATAAATGGTTTCTTTAGCCATTCCAAATCCATTTTTGGTTCTAGTCACCTCGAATTGTGTTGAGAAAACAGGCAATTTTCAATGCCAAAATTGGAAAAATTGTCTGTGCATAACTGGAACTAATTGTTAGGATTTAAATTGATCAGCAGTCACAGACTGTGACTGTTAACCAAGTGAAATTACAGTAATTAGTTTTAGTTCTACACGGGCAATTTTTTCCCATTGTGACATACAACTTTGTACTTGTTTGTCATGCACAATATGAAAAAACAGGCAACAAATATATTTAAAAATCCACAACAATGTGCTAAAACAAACAGTATTTTTACTCGCACATGATTGGATCATTGAAATCAGCACAACTTAACATGTGTAAGGAACTTACCCGCCCTGCGAGCCCGCGGTGTCCCTGGGGTTCCCAGCCACAGAGGGAGACGCCGCAGTAGCAGGCAGCATGGCCGAGGCTGCTTCCCTGCCCGCAGCTTGTCTGTCTCTGCAGGCGGAGGGATCCGTCCTGGCCAAACTACTGTTCAGCCAGGTTGCAGCCCTTGCATCCCTTTAGATGTGGTTAATGATGTTCATGCTCTCAGCACTCCTTTGCAACAAGTGCAAAGTAGTGCACGTCCTAGGGGTGCTGTAGGAAGAGGTGCGCGTGTTACTATGCGTCCCTCTTGTACCCCCCGAGGGCGTGGCACTCGGCTGCCTTGCCCGGGGGCAGGACATAGTTAGTTTGAATTCCCTGCGGCCAATCAGCCGCAGGGGATTTACCCAGTCTCCTATCAGACGGTGCCAGGTGGCGCAAGGTCATTGGTCATCCTGGCCATTTAAGGAGAGCCTGTCCTTTACACCATTGCCCGATATAGCCTCTGTTACCACAGTGTGCTTGGGTGTGTCTTTGTGTATGTTAAACGTTATCTGCTTGTCATCTCCTCAGTGACCTGGTCTGAAACTAACTCTGATTGAACTCTGCCAGCCCTGACCTCGGATTGTTATTGACCATTCTGCCTGCTGCCAGCCCTGACCTCGGATTGTTACTGACCTGCATTTGCCTTATCCTTCTGTACCTTGCTTGATTGAAATTAACCCTTGCTGTGCTGTGCTGTTTTGAATAAACCTGATTCAAGGATATCTGGAGTTGGTTGTGGTTTGTGTGCCCAGGCGCATTACAACATGATTGAGTTTAGTGAATTTTCTCTTTTCGAAGGATAACTAATTGTGTGCCAATAAAGTGATAATCTAGTTGCTGGATTTCACTTAGTCAGCAGTCACAGATTGTGACTGTTAATCAAGGGAAATCACAGAAATTTGTTTCAGTTCTACACAAGCAATTTTTTACCATTGTGGCAAAAAACTTTGCTTGTTTTCTCGTCTTGTCATGCTCAGTTTTGTGAAATTTCTCTAATATATTATATTATAATATAAACTAGTTATATCTGAAGTAATATTCCTAAATAATTTCATAAATATATTATTTATATATTTACATAAATATAATAACTATATGACATTGTATTATAGAGGGCTGCACTGACATCATTCCTGATGTTCACAACCCTTCATAAAAGATGCAGCAGTCTTTGCA
Organism: Pyxicephalus adspersus; assembly: GCF_032062135.1. Classification (NCBI taxonomy): domain Eukaryota; kingdom Metazoa; phylum Chordata; class Amphibia; order Anura; family Pyxicephalidae; genus Pyxicephalus; species Pyxicephalus adspersus. Next base: position 50,239,038 of record NC_092862.1, on the reverse strand, counting down.
TGATCCTGAGCATAGATGTCCGACCTTGAAATTTGAGTTTGGATTAGCCTAATTACAAATTCTGATCTAAGGTCAGATCTAAGGTTGAGGCTCAAATTTGAGGTGGAATTGACATTAATCAGAACTATTTGACTATTACTGTTACTATTACTAGTACTAGTTAATTATGTGCTCACTATTAAAGTGAACTTGCAAAGCAATAGCTCCCCCTTTTTAGTGTTATACACTCAACCTTCCGTGTCTCTCAATTTTGATGCAGGGACAAGGGAAAGAAATCCAGGCGTAAACTAATGTAATGGCTCACACAGGGCTGGAGACATGTGTTCTATCTCCATGTTACAGATCTAATCAAATCTTTTGTCACATGCTCACCATACCCAGTAATGCAACATTTATGAGTACTGTATTCTCTACTGGCAGCTGAATGGAGCAATGGGGATACAAATCAAGGATGTGTTTATTTTGGTGAAGAAGAGGGGAACTAAAACTTGTCTGTGTCTTGAGATACTTGTTACAAACAAACCTTCATTTTTTTGTTAAAGGGGACTTAGCATTTATTATAGTGACCCCAGTGGCTAAGTGGTAAGCATTCATGCTTTGCAGCTCCAGTGCCCTATACATTTTTTTTCTGTGTGTTTACCCAGGTGTTTAATTGAACAATGCATAGACATTTAGGCAGGCTAATTGGCTTACCCACAGAAAAAAATGTGGGTAGATGATCATGAAATTACAAGAACTAGCTATATTGGCTGAATGAGTTCCTCATAAAAAGATCATGGAAATCCAATAACAAATTGTCAAATTACTTATATCTGATCAATTCCCTCATCAATTGCATTGACTTTTATAAAATAGCTGTAACAATAAATATGGAATAGCCTTTGAAGCCATGAAAGCGGGCCTTATTTATTAAAGCTCTTTAAGACTGAGGAAGATAGACTCCTCCCACATCCCAAAAACATGCAGTGAGATTAATTGGCTTTCCTCTAAAATTGCCCTTAGACTCTATAAGAGAAATATGACCACAGTAGGGACATTAGATTGTGAGCCACTTTGGAGGACAGTTAGTGACACAACTATGGACTTTGAGCCAGAACTTTGATTTTTTAATGTTTTTTTATGTTGTCACTGTCACTGGTGTGGTATTTGTTGCCACTTTGCTTTGATGGAGGGTGCTATTCCCTTATGAGCTAGCCCTAATGTCTTGAAGAGTGCCTTAGCCTAACAACACGGGCTCTCCCTTAGTGTGAGTGTCTCTTCGAGAGAGCTCCCAGCTGAGTATCTGTTGGGACCTGCTTAGGCGGTCCCATAGAGAAAAGGTCCCTCTCTGGCTTCGGCCAGGATGGCAAGTAAGACCATCCCAGCTTCGGCTGGGTGGGCTCAGTACTCAGCCCTCATCTGGAGCTTGGCTTCGGAGGGTCTGGGGAAAAGGGTGGCCCTTCCTCTTTAGAGGAGGGATCACAAATAGTACCCCAGTGCACGTTTTTTGTGTGGTGTTTTTGCACTAACACTTTTTTACCGAGCACGGGGTGTGTTTTTAGCACGGATCGCAAGATTAAAAAAAAAAAAAAACTATGGACTTTGAGCCACTTTGAAGGACAGTTAGTGACACAACTATGGACTTTGTACAGCGCTGCGTAATATGATGGCGCTATATAAATACTGTGTAATAATATTAATAGACGACTATCATAGGCAAATTTGGATTAGCCAAATAACATGAAATGGAAATGGCTCAGGATTGATAACATTTGCCAGCTAATAGCAAATGATTTTTAGGAAATCCATTCCAAATTTGTGGGATGACCCAGGTTTACCTCTGATGATCTATCCTCTCAAGTCTTGGGGAGGTCTGCTAAATCAGACCTAGTACATGAATTATGTCAATATATTTTTTGAAATATCAGAAATAAAATTTAATTTCCAGACACATTTTAATGACATAAAACATCAAAAATAATCCTGTAACATAGACCTGTCAAAGGGTTTGTCTGTAAGAATAAGCTTCCAAAATTACTTTTTACAATGAATTGAAAAGCTACAATTAATCTCTGGAGACTTGTTTGTAAAAAAGCATTAAAATGAATAGCTAATTTCTTTTCAGTCACAGTGTATAATATAAATTGTGGATTTCATATTGTTCAAAATACTTTTGTTTAAAAGAATGCAAAAAAAGATTAAACATGAAAGCTTCTTCAAGAAAATAATTCCATCATGTTGTGCTTTAATGAAAAACAAGTGATCTTAATTCAGGGTCAAATCTGACCCTTAGAGTCATAACCTATTTTACACCACTGTAGATAAGTAACATTTTCCCTGCTGAGACCTCACACAAGAGATAAAAAAATATCATAAAGTGTAAACATAACTTGTCAGGTCATGGAATTTACTACGCTTCTCCAGCTGCTAACACTTTATATCAAATTTCATCTGTAAGTATTTCCAGTGGCCAGCAACAGGTGCAACCATGCTGTTGGAGGATTTTGTAACCAATCTTTCTTAGCAAGGTACCCTAGTATTTTACCAGTTTAAGCCAAATATACTACCCTGTTTCCCCGATTATAAGGCACTCTCTTATATTTTTTGAAATGCCAAAATATGCCCTGGGTCTTATTTTCAGGGGATGTCTTATTTTTCCATGAAGAAGACTACAGTACACAGTTGACTAC
>NC_092862.1:50217483-50235574 GCF_032062135.1 Pyxicephalus adspersus | reverse complement strand
GACACGCCCTGCAGCCAGCATCAGAGACACACACGCTGCAGCCAGCATCAAAGACACACACGCTGCAGCCAGCATAAAGGACACACACGCAGGATCAGATACCCGGAGCTGTCTTATAAATGGGTGAGTGTCTTATTTTAATTATTTTTTAAAAAATCGGGGGTGGCTTACTTAATGGGGATGTCCTAAAATCGGGGAAACACGGTATGTGGATCCTGCTTACAGTTATTATCCAGTCTTAGTACACATTTTTTCCAGTTTTCCTTCTGTAGAATCCCGTCTTCTGTTGCCTTCTCAACACTCGCTCCATCCACAATGTCCTTTTTGTGAACTGGTGCCCAAACCTGGAGTGCATATTCCAGATGTGGTCTGACCAATGCTTTGTACATTTAACTTTAACATGTTTACACTGTTGCTGCTTTGAAGATTGCAAAGTTTGATGTTGCACTGGATTACATATGTTTTTACTATTCAATACATATACTCTTTATGCTAATACAGTGTGAAATATTGTCTATGAGTATACTATTCCCAACTGGGACTCCACTTGTTACTCACAAGACCCAAATGAGTGGAGGCACTGCGCTTATGAGAGATTTCATCCTGTTTCCACAGATAAAGTTAAGGATCTGCTCCTGTTCTTCCACATAGGTTGCGCCACAACACATCAGTAACCTGCAAAGTGGGACAGAAAAGGGTTACAGCCTGCTAAACCTATTATCCATTGGAATATATTTTTTTCAGTTTGCTTTTGTAGAACGGACTTAAAACATTCCCATTTCTGTTCTGTGTTCTTTGAGAACAATATTGTCTCCCAGTCCAAGTCACAGAGAGACCCCCTTAATAATGGAAAATTTGCTCTTTCAAAATTAAATGTTTTTCTTTCCTGTTTTTGGTTCCTGTTTACAACTTACATTAAATGAAATTATATTATGGTCACTGCTACCCAGATTCTCTATTATATGCACATTTGTTATAGGCTCTGCATTGTTAGAAAGAACTAGGTCAACTACAGTATCATTTCTAGTTGGGGCTTCTATATACTGTACCATAAGTTATCTTGTATTAAATTCACAAATTTCCTCCCTTTTGCTGTTCCTGTATTGCCATTACTCCAATGTCAGGGTAGTTGAAATCTCCCATGATTAAAACACTTCAACTTTTTGCTGCTTTTTCTATCTATGCTAGTTGTTGATTTTCTATTTCTTCATTAGCACTGGGTGGCCTATAGCAGACCCCAATAAATATATTTTTTTTTTATACATCCCCACATTCAACTCCACCTATAATGCCTCAACCTCATCGCTTGTTCCATCAGCAATTTCTTCTTTCACATTCACTTTCAGATCACTTCTCACATACAGACAGACACCAACACTCTTTCGTTTGACTCTGTCTTTACGAAAGAGAGTATACCCAGGAATATTGACAGCCCAGTCATGTGAAGAACAAAGCCAGGATTCAGCAATGCCAATGAAGTCATAATGCCCTTCACTCATTAAGGCTTCCAACTCCCCTATTTTGTTTGCCTGACTTCTAGCATTGGTGAACAGGCTCTTTAAACCATTGCTGCTTTTACCATCATTGTTTGCCAAATTGTTTTGTTTTTCAGTACAACTAGTACTGCACAATCCAATGTTTGTGTATAACATGGGAAGCTCCTTATATTAATCCATAATCCTCCCCCCAACTATCCCAAATCCACCCTTCGCTAGTGGCTGACCCCTGACTAACCTTTCTGCCACCTTATTTAACTGTCTCACCCCCCTCTGTCCTAGTTTAAATATCCCTCCACCATTCCCCTAAATCTTTCCCCTAGCAAAGCAAACCCCCTTTTCTTTTAGATGCAAATCATCTCTGGCATACAGGTTGTACCCCAATGAAAAGTAAGCCCAGTGCTTGATGAACCCAAATCCTTCCCTTATGCACCAGGACTTAAGCCTTAAGAAAACTTGCAGGTATGCCACATTTTGTACATTTTAATTTTGTCCTTCATCGTTTTAATAATATATTGAACAAGCCACTACACGTACTTATGTAACTTGTCACATAAGTGATTACGTCAAAATATCATTTGACACATAATAAAATAAAGTAACATTTTAGGTACATTCAAAGAGAGTGGAATTTTTTACCCATCCGTTATATTCCTGTGTATATTTGTATAAATACTGCTTTATTACTAATAAACTATATTACACATGTACATTTCTTCTTTTGTTTTTTTAAAACACTTTTTTACATTTTTTTCAGTTTTATTAGCACTGGAAACATGCTCCATTAACAGAATATGAAATACCAGAGTTGGTTGCCCTGTCAGGTTACATGCTGTGCTTTAAAATGCTGTGGATATCCTTAATGTATATTCTGTATGGTTAGTAAATTACTTAGTGTCTGTGCATTGAACTACTAAATATTTCCATTTAGAACATTCTTGAAATCGGTATACTTTTATATGTGTCATACTATGTTTCATGCACTTGCTAGAGCTTAGATTCCATTTATGCTATACCCAGTTTGATATTCAATATGATATATGAATAGCAGCTTCTGTTACACATAAGCAAATGGTTGTAATCAAATTAAACAATAATCACTGCCTTATAACACAATTGAAATTTCCCAATAAAAACATATAAATAGTTATAGTTACAATTTTTTTTCTTAAAAATTGAAAAAGATTTAAACCTCTTTTAACTAAAGTACAAAGTTAAAGGTTTGAATTAACCAATACACAATATATTAAAACTGCTTTACAGTTTCAAATAATATACCTAAAGAAAAAAAAAATGAAGAAAAAAGAAGCTTAATATGTGCCGTGGGTGATTTAGTGTGTGCCAAGGGGTTTCTGACATTCAGAACTAATACAATTTCTATATCTTAGCAGAGTGGGAAAGCCCAGAACAAATTGAAAGTTTTTTACTTACTAAGAGTAAAAAACTTCTAAATCCAAAAATGACTAATAAGTAGAGAGATAATTCTTAGCCCCACAGCTCCCACTAGAGTTGCCCAAAGCTGACAATGTTTTTTTATGATCAGAGGAGTAAAGGAATGGGAATTCATGCTGCTGTGGATAGTTGTAATAAAGCAAACCTGCTGTGTTGTGCTGGAGTAAAGCCCAGATTTACTTCAAAGCAGAAATAAAGATATACATTAAAAAATGCAACAGACAAGTTCATCTTCGGTCCCTTCTTCAATAAATTGCTGATAACTTTAAAGTTCTGTTCCGTCACAGCTGCCGCCATCTTCCTCTTTTTTTTTTTCCATGTGTTCCGATATTCAGCCATCTTGAGGCTGGCATGACATATCTCCCACACATGCATATGGAATTTCATTGGGTCCTTGCCACCCCGGGTGATTCTGGGATAACTGGCACATCTCTGAAGGAATACGCTGAGCTGCTTTCTTACAGATTAAATACTTGTCTGATTGGCTCAGTTTCAAACTGAAACTATACAAAATAGTCTACTTTTCAGGACAAAAGTACAGTCTGTTTTTTGTTAATTCTTGTGCGTCCCTACTGCTCTACAGTATGCGCTAGAATTCCATGGTTACAGGAAAAGGAGTGTTAAGAGGTGAATTATAAAAGTAGCTGAGTACAATTAAATTGTCTGTCATGCCATTGCTTGATATCCTTATTTTTAACCTTGGCCTCTGCTGACCTACCTGTGCTAATCTTTTCAAACATCAGCCTCCATTTTAGACATCATTTAGCTAATATATGCTAAGAAGTGATCACTCTTTGTTTTTGAAAAGCTACTATAGTCTCCACCCTACCATTCTCCATACAGCAATCCCCTGCTGGTCATCACTATCATATGAGAAAGAACAGGAAAGGACATAAGAATAAGGTGGAACATAACAGGACATGTCCACTGAGGATAATGAAAATATATTTTTTTATATATACTGTACACGTATTATGTAAATATTTTCTTAGGACAGGAACTTTGTTTTACCTTTGTTAAACAGCCAAAAACCTGAAAAAGTATTATTTAGATTTTAATGTATGTGTGAATTTAAGGCATCACATAAATCCCTATGTTCCTGTTCTGTGCTTTGCAAATAGCACCTTTACTATATTCCTTGCTATTCATTGAAGTTCTGGTATGGGAAGATAACTGCTTTTACCCACAAAGCATATATCTGAATGCTAGTAAACAGAATACAATATTGTGATAAATGATGCATATAGCCAATTAGCATAGTTCGAAAAAGCCATTGTTAGCCTGCGGGTTGCATAGAAATCAGTGGGTACAGCATCAATTTCTGGCAATAGGGAACTGTGTATTCCATTTTAATGACCACATATTTGGTTCAATACATTTGCAGTTCACCAGGCATTCAGGAGCATTGAGCAAGTATTGCAGATGCATACTAATTACACCTGATTTGTGCTCATAAATTCAAGCCTGCATTCTGATAATTATGCAAATATAGATTCAATAGAAAAAGGAAAATACTAAAGTGTAAATCAAACTAACCCTTGCCTACAAAGTATAAATCATTTGTGTCTCACCCAAACTACAGAAAATATGATTATTTTACTGGATGTTGCACAACATCTTTACGCCTACTGTTCCTAAAGGAAAAGCCGCAGAAAAATGTGAAAACAATATATTTTTCTTCTACGGGACCTAACCTGGAAATTTTCAGCAAATGCTGAGCTAGCAAAGACAAATTTATGCAGGAAAACAGGTTTAGGAGATTTTATCATTGGCAAATAAATGTACCTATCATTTTTAAATACACTGCTACTTTATCTTGGGTAAATCTGCATGTGATTTATGATTGCAGAGATGTTCTAAGTGGATGATTAATAAATACCGGGCAAATCTGCTTTCTTGTCACCTGTATGCAATCATTACTAGATTTCCTTTTTTAAATACATCCAAAAAAATGATTTATACCACCTAAATGTGGATTAGCAGAGATCCACTGGAGCATACTAAACATGGTCAAACATAGGTATGTCAAAAGTGTATGTGATTGTAGTGTTTATCATTATAACCTAGGGTGTGTATAATGTCCGAAAGCAAAGTCCACAACACTAGGGATGAGTGAGCGAGATTTTTAAGTTGGATCTCGCGGCAAATTGGGCCTTTCTCGCTTAACGAACATGTAAGCGAGAACGGCTGTGTGATTTGCCGTGAGGTCGTGTTCGCAGGCGTACTAAACTCATATGACCTCTCAGTGGAGAATCTCCATTGGGAGGTCATATGAGTTCAGCTGTGACAGTCCAGGTTCCCACGCTCCCATTAATAACTACAGCCCTGGACCATGGGAACCTGAGGTCACAGCTGATTGGAGGAACGTGCCTCCAATCAGCTGTGACCGCAGGTGTACTACTGAACTCATATGACCTCTCACTGGAGAATCCCCATTGAGAGGTCATATGAGTTCAGCCGTGACCGTCCAGGTTCCCACGCTCCCTGGGCTGTAATTATCATTGATAAGTGCAGGCAAGGGACCGTGGAAACCTGGACCGTGGGAACCTGCAGTCACAGCTGATTGGAGCCACGTGCCTCCAATCAGCTGTGACCGCAGGCGTACTACTGAACTCATATGACCTCTCAGGGGAGAATCTCTTATGAGAGGTCATATGAGTTCAGCTGTGACCGTCCAGGTTCCCACGTGGGAACCTGGAATGTGGATTTGTGAAATCGGTTTGCCGACATTTCGCAGACCCATCAGAAGTTCGAGGAAAATTTAGAGAGACTGTCAGAGGCATTCTCCCTCATCCCTACACAACACCCTCAGTGAGCAGACACCACAAACCCTTCCACAAGATGCCTTCTGACTATATCAGGCTCCGTTTAGCCCCTTTCCCCACAACTGCCAGGGGAATGGGAGTGATAGGTAAACTTTTTTTGCACCATGGTGTTGTGCAGTGAAGTGACCAGCTCTAGAACTAGAACACAGGCAGCATTAAAACAATTTGGGAGGGATTGGAACCAAATCTGGAAAGCATTTATCATGCTGTGTGAGTCCCTTTTTGGGGCATTTTTCCTTCATTGATGCATTGATGTTAATGCCACATGCCAATAGACATAAAGGATACAATAATTACTGAAATGTGGGAGTTTTAAGGCATCAATATAATAATCATATAAAAATCAATATGTTATTAATATTACACATACAAATTAGTGTATTACAAGAATGAACAGTGAACAGCTAACTATAGTTCCTTTATAATATGGAAAACTTCCTTATCAGCAGGGTTCTATAAGAAATATATATTTCTGATAAACATCTAGATGTTTATAATTATCACATACAGAGAGGCTGGGCACCCAATGCCAATTAATATAATCAATCAACTCGTTTCATAGAACTAGTCTTTTTTAGGAATTGCAATTGAGGTTCGAATATATAAAAGACTTGCAAGGAAATCATAGATAATTAAACATATAATCATATTAATTTTATAATTATACTCTGGACTTACAATAAATTTCAAGGATAATGATTAGGTACACTTTGCCCTGAATGGAGGATTGCAGTGACCAAAGAGAGTAGCCAGCAACAAAATTTTTAAGGAATAGAGAGTTGTTAAGTAAGTCGTAATCCCAAATTAAATTGCATTTGTAGGCTGACATTACAATGAAAACTTTTAATTTTTACTTTTATATTGTACCAATATGCATTTTATCGCAATGCCAAACAACCAATTTACCCAGGAGACTGTTATATATTTTGAGCTAACCCCTGCCTTGTGTAAAATATATCTAAACAATTTCCTAGAAGGAAATACTGAACACCTTAGCTTTACTCACGCAATCATGCTGGTGATCATACAGTTGCTCTTTCATCACTTTAGAGCTTCAGCAATTGATTCAAATTAGAACAGGGAGTACATCTTGTTCACTTTTTTTTTATCCCTATGTTCCTATAAACAACACAGGGAAAGCAAATATTTAATTTTTGTAGAATAATGTTTTTATATTTCTCACTTTTGAATAAATCAGGGACAATTCATCCTCTTTTACCTAAACAGCATCATATGTCACATCCCAATTCAATATTCACAATGAATATGATAAATACAAATCCAACTAGATGATTTTGGGACTTTTGAAAGCATTCAATCAAGCACAGTGTACACTATTAATAAATAAAATATTAAACATTAATTTATTCAATATTGAAATAAAATTACATAAAACCATCAAATCGATTGTTACATTCATAAAGTTGGTCTGTTTTTTTTTGTTGATAGGCATTAAACATTCACCTCTTTTGACGGAGTCAGCTTCCCCAGGAATCGAGTAGCCTATCGGTAAAACATCAACCAAATTAAGAACAAAAGTATAATACAAGGTGTGCCACTAAAGTGTGGCATACAGGTCCACCTCCAGATGTTACCACCTGTGTCACTAAGGAAGTAGTCACCAAATTCTCTTTGGCAAGGAACTCTGGTTTATGAACACTGGCTACTTTTTTCAAGTCCGTGTCCAGCTGTTTTTTTTATCAGCAAGATGTCAGACTACAAGAAGCAGCAAATCTGTATAACTTTTGTTACAAACTAGGCAAATGCCAGAGGAAACCCACCAAATGTTAAAACAAGCTTAGAGGATGAGACTATGGGCCACTCTCTTAATGTGCAGAGAGTTTGGGAAAAATTCATGAGCACCACTGTTTAACAAATTTTGTTTAACAAACCTTTGTGAGGCCCTTGGATTGTTATTTAGGACCCGCAGAAGAATTTAAACAGAGGAAATAGGCATGCACCACATTGCTGCAAAGTCTCGTCCCCTGACTACTAAACAAAAGGAATGCCAAGTGCACAATTGAATAGTTATCAAACTCTCAAATCATTACTGGAGAGAAAACAGGGGTTTATGGTTATCCTGAAACCAAACAGCATCCATCCCAGTGGCAGTCACTGAATTTTCCAAGACCCAAAAAAGCATGTCAAGTTTGAAGCAGCATGAAAACAATGTTGATCTGTTTTTGTTTTGTTTTTTTGTTTTTTTACATCAATGGGCTTATCCACAAGAAATTTAAATTGTTTTTGCAACTGTGATGCTCTGCAGCACCTTAGAAAACAGGTACAACGTAAATGACCCGGGCACATTAGGCACTTGTTGTTTATCAATTTTTGACATCTTCAAACTGAACTGTTGTTCTCCGTCCCCTTATTCACCTGACAAGGGCAAAAGATTTGAGACCGTAGAAGAGATTAGGAGAATAACACTGGAGTCACCCCCACTTCTACTCTGCTCCAAGCAGTACTTATATACAGAAGAATTTTTAAAAATATGTAAAGACAACAATGCAAAAAGCCAAAACCAAAATGAAACAGGATAATAAAAGTGAGAAAGTTATTCAGATAAAGCATAAGATGGGTGAAATGGTCATAAAACCATTTGATAGGTATAGTATAGAAAGTGAGGTCCACATTCAGTCAAACCAACAGAATCACAGTACCAGCAGAAATCTTCCATAAGAAAGATTGCCTGTAAAACTAAAATAGAAATCTCTTACAATACTAAAATAAACAAACAGCCATGTGCCCCAAATATACAATTCAGTACCAGAAAGGTTCATAAAGATATTCAATGCTGCAACCCATGATAACTGGAATGAACGACTAAAATACATTTTCCAACAACCCCTAAGCTGGCCTTCATGCAACCAGCCAACCTAAGACACAGAATAATAAGCAAGAAACTTTACTCAGACCAGAAATGCATACTGTTATTTTTGCAAGGAAACCAAAATCTACTTCATACAAAATAGAAATTGTAGTTTATGAAGGACCAAATGCATGCTTGGTGGTGTGGAGAAAAGCCAGCAATGGAGAATTGTCTTCCTGCCAGGAATCAAGATCTGCAGAACCAGACCCCTAGCACCTGTAAGTAATAGGTGTCTTTATTTCCAATTATGCCAAACACTGCCTCTTCAGGAGATTATAAAATAGGTGTGAGCAGATGAGTGCGTGTACAATGGACTACCAGTCTTGAATGATCAGACAATCCCATCGATCAGTGGTAGGCAAACTTTTGTGGCCACTAGGTCATTTCAGGGGTGGGCAGGAGCACACTAGGCCTGACTCTCTCTCGAGTCCCCTAATTGCTCCGCCCCCACCAGAAACACCTCCTGAAGGAAAATCTCTCTCCTCCATATACATTGCAGAGGAGATGGATTCCCCTTCAGGGGGCGTTCCCTAATTACCCCAGCGGCAGAAGTGTTAACGCCAGCCACGGAAATAGGGGAGCCACAGCAAGAGGAGGCTCAACAGCCGCATGCAGCTCCGGAGCTCCGGTACTTTGTTCCAGCCTAACGTCCCCTGGCCGATCCGGCCGACAACCAGCAGCTCCAGAGCGCGTTGCCGGCCGGGATTAGGCCGTATTGGCCAGGGAACGTTAGGCCAAAACAAACTACCAGTTAGGCTGTATCTGGCCTAAAGGCTGGAGTTTGCTGACTTCTGCCACAGATTATGATATAGATCTATCCCAGAGTTATATTTAGGACCACTATCTGATGTAGATAATGTCACGTGAAAGGGTTTTAGAATCATAAACATAATTTGGTAATATATATATATATATATATATATATATATATATATATATATTATAATTATATATATAATATAATAATAATATTAAAGAGCCACCAGTCATTAACAACTGACACTCACAGAAAAGGATGCAATCAAGATCAGCAGATAACAGAGAAAGGTAAGATTTTTTTTAGTTAAAAGCTACCCCGAGTGTGATTTGGGATTATTGCTATTTGAAGGTAAAATCCACCCTGGATTTTAAAATCCACACTCGGGTATACCGCTAGGGGGGTTAATAATAATTATTTTTCTTTTATCATCAAAAAACAACACTTACCTTTACTCCCTTAATCCCTTTACAATCGGATTCCAACTTCTCCTGCACCATCCTGGATTCTTACTCAATTCCAGTGTGGAGGAACCAGCAGACTCCACCATTTTCACATCTTCCTCTAGGTTATTCTTACATCACCAGATCTCACTGCGTAGGTGCAAGATCGAGTGATATTTCCTCCAGTAAAAGTGTTTGCAGATGCTTATGTTTTTTACATTGTGGGGAAAGCCCCTTCTGCATTTTTAATACATTTTTTCATGATATAAAAGGGTTACCCACCTTTTTATATAATGTTACAAATGTCATGCTGGTTCAGCTTTAGCTAATTATTACTTTTTCAGGGTCCAGTGATATCTAAATATTAAATCCCGCAGCACACAATGATAGTGCTGGATTAATTAAACACAGGTATAAAGGGGAGTCCTGCATCTGTACAGCCATTCTAACTGTTTGTGTCAATGTCTACCAGGAATTATTGGAATGTCAAGGTATCACATATTTGGACATCACTGGACCTTGTAAATGTAATTATTAGTTAGGAAAAGGAATCATTTTTTTTTTACATTTATGAAGTCATTTTTTTCTAGGGCTGATTTAACCCTTTTTGGGAATGGTTAAGGTATTCTACGTACCCCAGATTCCAGAGGACCTTTATGGATGGGTTAAGGGGGAGACACACTTATTACCCAATTTCCTATTTACAAAGGTCCCAACCCCAGTAAGTTGTTAGCATAATATACGATAGGGGGCCATACCACGCTAGAAAAAACAAAACTACATTTTAACACATCCTATGATTGTACTAATATTGTTATCTATATTTAAATTGTATTCTTTCATACTACAACTGGTATTTTTTTTGGTATCGTTGGTTGTTTCCTAAACATTGATGTATTTTTTTAAACCTATAAAGTATCTTTTTAGCATTTTTATTATTGCCCTGATGTGCTTCAATCTCACATTAAGTTTATGGTAAACTACACTCTTTTTGACATGATAGACAACTATTTTTAGCTGCAGCAGCAGCATGAGGGTGGGGAGTTAGAATATCAGAAAGGGCAGATGGTATATTATTTGGCATGCCATGAGGTTTTTTTGTTTCTTACTCCTCCCGGAATATACACTCGGCACTTTTTTTTACATTCAGATGAAGACACCACCTGTGCAAGATCAGGGATGAAAGATCAGGGTTGACATCAGGAAGAACCTGAAAGAAAGAAGATAGAAGGGTTGGATGGAAGCAAGCGCCAGGAAGAAGTGGGAAGTCGAGACAGTACAGGAATGATGGGCTCAGTTTGTGGATGGATCAAGGGCTTTTCACAAGTAAGGTGACATTTTTCTTCTTTTAATGAAAGTTCCACTTTAAGTTCTTTATGTAAGCAAGAATATTTGCCTCAGTTTTTCATATTTGATATATAAAACACTGCAGCTCATCAATGTAAGCAACATGCTTTCTTAATTGAAAAATGTACTATCTTCAGAGAGTTCAGTATAGCTATCCAAATACTGCTTCTCTTTTGACTTAACTTTTGTGGTTTTATTATCAAGCTAATATGGACTTAATGAATAAAATCAAATGTGTATGTAGTCTAAGACTAAATGACCAAATATTTTTTGAATGTACAACCTAATTCTTATACAGTTGATAAGTTTGTATCACAATAGTCTTAACAAGAAATGTTTAACAATTAACCAATCTCCTGTGATCATGCAGTGCTACAATTTACTCATGTTGTGCAATTAATTTTCTCTCTTCCATAGACCTGAATACTTCTAATCTCAACACTTGAACATTTATTATATTATACTATAATCTTTATTATATTGTTGAAAGTATTTTCTATTAGAGGGAGAATGAATTCTCAAAAGTAATTTGCAGTCAGGAGATTTTTTAAAACATCTGCTACAAAAAGGCTAGTTTGTGTTGCAGGAGTCTGTTGAGTGATTGCTAAGAGATTAATCCCATAGAAAAAAATTAGATACATTTTGCAGAATCATCCCTTAAATGTTAAATGTGCCCAACAGTCTTAAGAAGAGCTATTATCATATGAATAATTTTCCCTCCTATATTAAAGTTTATAGAGAAGACTATTTAGTATTACCTTCCACAATAAGGCTACATTGCAGAATTGTGTGATTGTGGAAGAAAGATCGTTCAACCACATAATTGTAAATCTCATAGGCAGATGCTCTCATGAAATCAGAAATGATAAAAATATTGCAAATTAAAACACAAGATCATAGTAGCAAGATTAAAGGTAAATAGTTTAGGCACAAAAAATGGAAAGTTGATTGACTGCATTAACAATACTGCAATCAGTATCAAAATCTGGACCCAAAGGCTACTGGTTCAAAACACAATATAAGAACAGTATCTTAGTACTTTACAAAACTACAGTTCACAGTTTTTTTATCCTGCAAGATATCAGTTTCACACATGCAAACATGATACATGGTCCCTTAAATTCTAAACCCAGAGGAACAGTCAGAGCTGTAAGAAACTCAGGCTCAGGAAAACTCTGTACCTCTATTAAAGCTCTGGAAGAATCATCTTGCAGCATCTTGTTTAACTCTTAAAAAACATTATATGAACAAAGAGCCATGTTGAAGAGGTAGAGATGAATTAAGTATATTAAAGCGTTAAATATAAAAGTAGCATTATCATTGATTGTAATGCAAATTTGTACAGCTATCACAAATTGAGCTAAAGTAAAATGTAGTTCAGGTTATCTTGACCAACATAATAATTATTTCAAATACAGCATCACAAGTACTTGGCTGATGTTAAATTGATGCAAAGTCCGAGCTTACTGTTAATTTATTATATGCATGATTGGTTATGCTTGGCCAAGTATACAAGACCAGGAAAAGGTTTTTAGTACCCAAATGTGAAAAAACTGAGGTGCTCCTTTCCCCATCCCAAACTGCAGCGATGAGCTTAGATACACTTTAGAATGTACTGGTAATTTGATGTTTTTCTATAAACTTAGTAACACAGAGCACAGCAGAGTAACCCTTATAATGAAAGACCTGATCTGACTGCTATAAACAGAAATCCGGGTTATATGACTTGACCTTTGCATTGCCTTATTGAACAGTCCTATGTTCTTAGTTTAGGTGTACCTTGGTTGTTGCACATTCTTATGTGTTGTACATGCTGCTTGTTAACACAATACTGGAAAAAAATGACATTTAAAGAAAAAGTTGAAAATTCTGTTGATATACAAAAAGAATAGTTACTGCAGGTTTGCTGGATAACTGTAGATATGAAAAAAAAATAAAGCTGAAATCCAGACAAGCAAATAAATACAAAGGATTTATTTTTTCTGCTGATTTGGTCTGGAGATTTATACAGCTCTGCAACCCAGTACAGCTCTATTTGGCAGGGCAGCCTGGGGATGTAGTTTCCGGAGACAAAATTAAAACACTAAAAGAAACACACTAACACATTTTAAGTCTTAAGGCAGAATATGATATGAATGATATCATTGTTTAATCAGTGAGAAAGGGTGTCTCTATAAACCCGTAACCCCATCCTAGGGAAGGCTTTAGGAAGACAAAATCCTTTTCTGGACAAGAGTAGTGTCAATAAGCCTGTTGCCTGTTAGCATTAGGCTACAGTGATTTAAAAGTATTGTGTATCTGTGGGAGGAAGAGAAGAAGAGGAGGAAGGGAAAACCAGGCTTTTGAAGGGCAGTTAAATTTAAAAACACAAAATTTTATTGTTCCAACAACATAATTTAAAAGATTAGGAGCTGTGTCTCTATAATTGAATCCTAGGCTAATGTGTAACCACCAGTTTTGCAGAAAAAAAGCAATATGGTTTAGTTTTATATTAGGTTAGCAATGGCGATAAGGTGTCCCACCCAACGCGTTTCGCCCAAACCAGGCTTTATACCGCATTAGGAGCCTTGTGATACCGAATTGCTACTTGTAAATAATTTGATAGTGAGACCGATGTCAATTTGGACGTACTGCTGGTGTTTCCAGATGTCCGAATGGAGTGAACAGTGTGATAGAAGCTTGAAATGTTTATTCTAGGACTTTCATATGCACAATGGTTATGACATCTCTGTCTGTCTTAGTAGAAATAAATGACAGTGATCCAGCAGGGGAAGATAAAGTGTTGTCTTCTCATATGGAGTATTTTCATTGTGGTATGTGGGTGAGCTGCGGACAGCCGTCCAAAAGGGGCAAACTAAGGATTTAAAAGTAATTCAAAAAGCAGATCCCCATTTCTGAGGGAAAACTTCTCAAAGTACCAAATGGTTTGGCATATACAACAAGCAATGCTTAAGAAATTTGTTGGAGTAACAGAAGGCAGTATGTGCAGGAGAGGTGTGTTTCATATATGACTGTAGTCTGTATGTGCAGGAGAAGAGTGGAAGGGTATTGGCATTGCTGTTTAGATTTAGGTCCAATTTGACCAGAAATTGGTAATGCAGTTAGGTTCTTGAAGAACCCTATAAATCTAATATCTGATTAAAATTCTGTTGCTGAGATAATTAGGGTTAGGGAAGGTAAAGGTCCAGAGAATTGCTTAATTCTACTGCTGTGGGGATTGAAGAGTTGTAATTGTACTTACAGGATAATTAGTACCTACTGGAAGCTGTGATTGTGTCAGGCAGGGACAATAATGTTAGCATATAGAGCTATGTGTGTAAAGTAGTCATTATCATTACCATCATCATTGCCTCCTGCTGTCACTGGGATTTATGGTAGAATTATTTGGAAGTGCAGCAAAAATTACAACAAGCACTGAGCAGGACTACTGCTGGTGATTTTCATACACTTGGTGGTTTTTAATGCCATTTTGGAGCTTTAGGCTGTTGTAGTAATGCAACAAAACAAACCACCAACATTTTTGTCCCCATTGATTTCACTAGTGTTTGGATTCAGGTCATTCCCAATTCAGACTTTTTGGACCAGTTTGGGAGAACCACCTTAGAACCGAACCGAGAGAACCGAACTGAAACAAATTCTAGAAACACCAACAGAACAGTTAACATTTTTTTGCTCACAAATGCTGTTTACTGAATTTTTTTTATAAAAAGCGACATCGCTATTAAAGTATATGATAATAGCCATACAGGTAATGACAGCAGGAGGGAAGTACTCCCAAAACTGCATTTAATTATCCATTCACAAAACTAATTATATTGTTGCAACATAAGAACTAAATTCTTTACACAGTGGGGTTTACAGAGGAGGAATAATGGAAATTACTGATATTAGATGTATTACACTGAATATTTGTAAGGGATTATTCTAATTGCACAGGAGTCTCAGGAATGAGGGGCTAATACATATTATCTAGACATAGAAGGATGCTTACAATTGTGCTCAGGACTGGCTGCTGAAGGTGGTTGACTATTGGCTGACTGTGCTGGGTACCTCTAATCAAAAGACAAATCTATTTGTTATTTGCATTATTTGAAATCAATATAGTAGAGACTCATTATAAGCAGACAAACTGGCAAAAAGTTTAAAAAGTGCTTCAAAATAAGTGAGTACATTTTTTTGTTTTCCATCTTTGGTAAAGTGGTGGTTAGTTGAAAAGATTGCCACATTTCGGTGTGATTACCAATTTTCAATTCCAGCCAAATTTATAAAGTTAGGGTCAGTCTGCTTGCCACTTTATAAGGACCCATAAAGTTTGTAAATGTAATATTGGCAAAGCCTATAGGAAACAATTGTTTGCTCAAACATCCGGTTCACCACTTTTACTACAAATCACCACCACAAAGTCATCAAGCAGTAGAATGGCTTTTGATTTCCACTTTAGAAGTATTACAATTGTGCTGTAACAACAGCTTTTTATTACTTTTGTGTGTTGGCATGTTCCTACCCTATAAAATCAATATATGTAACTTTAGCACAAATCAACATTGGTGCCAGAACATGTAAATATAAAAAGCTTTGCAGACCCTACCACATGCCTTAGTAAAATCTGTGGAGCCTTGCAGGTCCTTCCACACTGAATACAGAAGAAAATCTGCCTCTCTGCTTTCTACTGAACAGTAAATACAGAAACTTTTAAAAATGCTTTTTTTGCCTGTGAGAGGTTCAAATTTACAGAAGCATTTTTCCAGCACACCTATATGTGATGTAACTTCTATCAAGTTATTATCTCTTATAAAGCTGCCATAGCTGTGTGGATGCATTGTGGCAAAAGATTAACGAGAGCTGCAATCAAGCTGTATTGTGCGTAAGTACCAGATTACACTGTACTGTTAGAAATCCTTCTGCATTAAAGAACATCTAATACTGTTAGAGAGTGATCTACGGTGCCTGTGTAAACTGTTAAGTTGTATAGATTCCAAGGATTTGTCTGCATGCAAGAAGCATATAGAAGAGGAATTTACTGTGCTTGTTCTAGAACCATCCAGAACTTTCACCTCTATTTCAGAGCAGGTGTACACATTATTGACTTCCCAAGCTCTCCAGACCAACTTATTGTTAGCTGTTCAGCTGCCAAGACTGAATAACATTGCAGCATACTTTATTTCATCAACATTCTGTGAAATTGGGTGCAAAATCATAAGTGGACTAACCATGGAAAAGTGATGAAGTACTAACTCATTGCAAATTTGCAAGCAGCAGAGCAAACTTTAAGATGCAAAATTCAGCAATCTTTAGAATGTATGAAAGATGACCAGGTTTAAAATGAATAAATAGGAAAGTGTTTGTTAGAGCTATTGCAGTGCAAATTAGTTATTTGCTTGGAAGACTTATAATGGGCTAATCACTAATTATAAAAGGCTTGCTGAAAAATATTCTTCCTTCTTGTCCAGTACCTGTATAGAAGCATTGCAGGAACTGAAAGACTTTACCATTATTGCACAATAGAGGTGGATCACATTCTTAGAAGCAACATCAGAACTAGATACCGGATTTACACAACTTCAATAAACTACATCCTGCTCCTTGACTTCATTTGGAAGATCCAAAGGATTATCCACATCAATGCAATTTCTTTTCCATAAACCATTCTTGAGTAGTCAACTGATTAGAGCACAAGCAGATGCAGCTCTCAAGACTCAAGCAGCATGCGTCTAAACAGATGCTGCATGCATACAGCAGCAGTCCCTTTTTGATGGCTTAAGAAGATCATGTAAGTAGGACTTTACAGTTTGTCCTAGAGCAGAACACCACAAATGCAATTACGCCGCAGTTATGAATATTTTACAAAGTTTTGCAGTGAATCAGACATAAAATGCCATACCTTCCAATGGTGACAAGTAAATTATCCATTTAGCACACTTCTGAGTGAGACAACATATACATAACTACAAAACCCCAGGTTAGAAGGTCATGAAGGCATCACAAACCCTTCTACAATGACTTCTCCACCTCCTGCAAGGCACCCTTTAATGCAAACAAATCTTGCAAGAACACCAGTATCAAAACTCTTGTCTGGATTGAACCCTACTGTTAAGCCATACAGCCCCTCATTTCAGCAGTAGTCTAGTGGTCTATGAGGACACTGCCATGCCCACCACCAGCTGAAACTGTGGGAAAAAGCCAAAGGACCCAATTTCTACTGCCTCATACATGACTAACTACATTCATTCATGAGATGCATAAAGCATTCTTGAAAGACCATGATATCTGCTTCACATTTTGTGCATCCAGATGTTAAATACTTGAACAGGAATTGCAGGGTTTTTTCCTGCATTGGAGAAAAATGCCATCTCTGCATGCGCAGTGGAATTAGCATGCAATCATTTTTTTTTAAGTTTAGTTCTGTTAGTTCCCCATTCATTTAGGCGCACAGAATGTGACAGTAACAAGCATGTGTCAGCCTTACAACAAAGCTCCTTTAAACATGATTCTATAATCTACCTGTATATGAAGTTAGGGGTTAGAGCTTTTTTTATTAACAGTAAATTGTTCTCCACTATGTGTTCATTTCAAACATCCAGTCAAGTAAAAAAATGTTGTTTACTGCCTGGAATCAGATGCTTCAAGCGTACATGCCTCTTTAGCTCATTTAACACTTCATAAATTCAGTCACAGGATTACTGCATTTAAGTAAATCAGACACTGATGTGTATAGGGCTGAACCCAACACTTTCCTTGCAACACTGCCCCTGATTCATCAAGCAAAATCGGATTATCGGTCGCGCATTCGTATTAGCGATCCGGAATCGTGCGTGATCGCGCTATTCAACAACTGAAAAAAGCTCGCGCACGGAGCCGCGCTTATCCGACAGCTTTTTACTGGCGATCATGCATTAAAAGTC
>NC_092862.1:50209328-50214330 GCF_032062135.1 Pyxicephalus adspersus | reverse complement strand
GTACGCGCATACTCGAGCCCGGCCCGCGGTGATCCGCGATCGCTGGCCGCGCGTACGTTCGCGCTTCCAGCGATCGCGGATTTTAATGATGAATCAGGGGCACTGTGTTAGATATACTGTATGCCCGTGAGTTCTCTCTTGCCTTTTATGGTTGTGACGTAGTCACTTAAATACTACTGCTTGCATCATTTTATTTAATATATTTATTACACTTAATATAATCATAGACATTTTTATGCCCTAAATTTTCTTCAGTCATTACTGCACTTTAGGATTGAAAACCATATTGTAAATTTTCCTTGTTTTGACAAACAGTATAATTTATTTTATTCCTAATAAACAGTGTTAAAAGATCCGGCTGTGATATTTCACAATAAACAGAAGATGACATCTTTAGAATGAATATGGAACCAGCAAAAAATTCAGAAGTTTGGCATAAATTATGCTAAGTAAGTGCTGCTTTCTTGTCAGGCATACATGACACACTTGGCATATGATTATAGGAAGTATTAGGAATAATGCTGTAATAATCGAAAGGATGAAAGCCTAATGCACATTTATAGGATTCCATCATTGACAGTATACAGTTTGTCATATTCAACCTGCAAAAATGTTTTAATGTCTCGCTAAATCAGTGAGCCAAAGCTAGCGGGTTCACAGATAATTGTATAATGGCATAGAAACATGGTGATAATTACACTTGTAAAAATGATTTGTAGCCATATACAGCCATGTGCAACAGTAGGTTGGCGCATGAAAATTCTAACTTTTCAACTTACTAGAACAGGCAAATCATAGGCCTTTCTTCAAACAGTGCCTGCAAAAAAAGGTCATATACTAAAATAATAAATATTATATTTTAAATATATTAATTAAATAATAATAAATCAATAATTCTACCAAATATCAAGACAATAAGATTTTTTGTTTTGTAGAAAATGTAAGTGACCTCAGAAGCATATATTACCCTGTTTGGCAGAAATCACTTCTTGAAAAATGTTTGACTTTTTTTTACCACTCCTTCATGCAAATAGCTTTATTGCATGATATTTGCTTTTTGTTACTCATACTGTCCATTTTCATTCCTAAATTTCAGTTTAAAGCTTTAAATAGACTAGTCTAATTACCTCTATACTTCTTCATTTTAAGGCAGTCCTTGGTGGATTTGCTAGTATGCTTTAGATCATTACAATTTTAAAAGAGTTTTCCATTTCTACTTCAGCTTTCAGATGGAATTTTCTAGCATTCTTTTCGAGCACACTTCCACATGTTGCAGAATTTATAGTTCACAGTCATAGCCGCAAAGCAAACCCAAACTATAACATTTCCTCCACTATTCTTCACAGTTGGTTTGAAGTTCTTCTCCTGAACTGATGACTGCAGTTTTGCAAAAACATGTCTGCATGAATTTTGACTCCATCTGTTGCAATAGTTAGCTAAAATGTCCAAAGTGTACATTTTGGGGTTTTTTTGGAGACTCCTTTTAACAGTCAGCTCTTTGGCTAAGTTAGCTGAACTGGCCACAACTAAATAAATGTATAGTTCTTGATAATCTACCACACATATTTCTACAACAGAAAAATACAAAGCATATTTTATTTGTGTTACAGTGAAAATTTCGATTTAAAATAATACAGTGACATTTTATATTCCTTGCCAGGTTTATAGTCATCCACAACCTTCTTTTTGAGTGACTTTGAGAGCTCTGACCTTTTCAAGATGACACAACACAGTCCAAAAGCTAATAAACTGTCTTATTCTGGATATTGGAGTTTAAAATAAAACTGGTTCCACTGGCATCCTCTCAAATAAGTTGTAATCATTAGCACATAATTTGGAACACCTTAATCTGATTTACGGGTTTGATGTTGTGGTTATATAGGGTCCCTATTACCATATTTCACTGGACAAATCTGCATTTTAGTTAATTCAGATCATGTAAATTAATGGATTTTAATTACCTACATCTGTGGTAAATTAGGCATTGTTTAATATCTTGTTGCACTTGCTAATGGTTAGGTACATAACAGTAATCCACACATATTTGTAGCAAACATTTGTGTGTAGTGCTATAAGTTGTGCCCTCACTCCAAATTTCCTTTGAGGACCGTAAATACCCCAGTTTTAACCAGTGTATACTGATTTTTTTCAGACCATAAGACGCACTTTTTTCCCCTTAAAGTGGGGAAAAAATTGGGATGCATCTCATGGTCCGAATACCCTCTTGTGCTTCAAAAGGGGGCTCCCGTAGGTGGCTGCAGTTACATATAGCCTGGAACTCCCCCCCTGCAGCATGGCCCCCTCCGCTCTGCAGACTTCCCTGTCTGGATTACAAAAAACATAAAGCCATCCACCCCTACCTTATCCAATCGATTGCATAGTCCTGCCTTTCCCCTTCCTGTGTTTATCAGCAGTTCATATATATAGGGCAGTGTTTCCCAACCTTTCTTAGTCGCGGCACATATTTTACAATTAGAAAAATCCCACGGAACACCACCAAAAAGTCAGACACGTAAATTAGCTACCTGCTGCCATCTAGTGGAAGAGTTTTTTTTGGTTCTGCCTATCACTATACATCTGCAATGTTCTGCCATGCAATGTCTCTGTGCAATGTTCCGCCGTGCAGTGTTCCGCCATGCAATGTTCTGCCATGCAATGTCTCTGTGCAATGTTCTGCCATGCATGTCTCTGTGCAATGTTCTGCCATGCATGTCTCTGTGCAATGTTCTGCCATGCAATGTCTCTATGCAATGTTCTGCCGTGCAATGTTCTGCCATGCACTCTCTCTGTGCAATGTTCTGCCGTGCAATGTCTCTGTGCAATGTTCTGCCATGCACTCTCTCTGTGCAATGTTCTGCCGTGCAATGTTTCTGTGCAACATTCTGCCATGCAATCTCTCTCTCTCTCTCACTCTCTCACTCTCTTTCTCTCTCTCTCTCTCTCTCTCTCTCTCTCCTAGTGTGATAAAATAATGTGTGGGAAAATACTGTGTGAATACTATGACACATGTTGCACTATGTGTAGTAATTAACAATGTATGGAAGAAATAATCCCCAAATATTAAAGTATATATTTTAATAAATATTCGGTTGTACAATTTGGTTCAAAATATTTTTTTCTTGTTTTCCTCCTCTAAAATCTGGGTGCGTGTTATGGTCAGGTGCGTCTTATGGTCCGAAAAATACGGTACATATTTGATCTTTATCTGTAGGCACTGTTTAAATAATACATTTTTAAGCTATTAAACAGTGATACACAATATGTATGGTTATCAAACTGAAATACCTAATACTTATTCTCACTCCGTGTACCTGGAAGCATTATTTCAGCATTTTCTTCAACTTTTTATTAGTAGTTTGCTGTATTATGATGCATTATAGTTGTAACTGCATCATATCTAATAACAATTGCTATTCTAAATCCTGCAAAAATGAGATATCATGTTGGAAGCAAAGCACAAATGTCTCTGTATGCTGATTTAATTAGCATCCAGCTTTAAACTGGCAAGGGACCCATGAATTGAAAACAACCCAAGGCCCAGAGTACACCTACTGGAGAATAGGTGTCCCTTGTATACGTTTAGAAGCATGGTAAAACACACATTCTGAATAACAATGGCAGTAAAAGATTTTCTACCAAATACTGTGTGGTGAAAGTCAAATTTGCCACTTTGTAAATCAACAGTATAATATTAAACATGTAAAAATAAAATAAATATTAAGAGGAAGTTAAACTAGGTGCTTTATGCATTTCATATAATTGAATGAAATGGCCCATATACAATTAATGTGCTATCTGTTCTCTGTTATAAAGGAAATGTAGTATCTGTGAAATGTTCATAGGGGACATATGTATGATTTTTACATTATTCTTTGGACTGTCAATGTTTATATGTCCAACTGTGTGAAGAGCAGAAATCTGGTGCTTCTTTTAGTTATTTTTTTCGTCATTTAAGAAATGTTCTGAGCTGACTATTTTATTCCTTGTCATTTTACTTATATATAAATCTGATTAAAGACATCCTGATAAAATAAATCATAATCAAGACATTTAACAAGGTCAAAGAAAACCCAAATATAAAACTGTGTCTTTTGAGCTTGTCATGTATGTGTTCTTTCCTCAAAGTACAGTTGTTGATCAGTGAAAGCTAACCTGTATCATTTAGATGTGATATATTGGTAAATTGGTACCTTTAGATCATTACAGGTAGGCAATATGTGTAAAATTATTGAGATACTTTACTCTAGATGCAACCTATCGGCAGTACATGCTGAACCTTACAGCTGTGATGGATGCATTACCAGCATATAAAAGCAGCAGGAACCCTGAAACCAATAAGAGATTCTAATACTAATGGACACTCAGTGGCAACTTTGATTACATGACACTATACATTTACTGTAATAGTACCAAAGAAAAAAAAAGTGTACATTTAATTTCACACTCCTAAGTATAGTGCATTTGTCACTAAACTTCAATCTTCTGTATGCTCTATTAATAGGACCTTTATAATGTTATCACCCCAAATATTGTCTTAGCTGAGCTATATGAAAACTTTACCATTAGAGCCAGGGACTTTGTGCAATGTAACATGAGAAATAGTCAGAGTCATATAACCTTATATTTATTGTTGATGTTCGAATTCGTGTTTTCCCTATATTCGACCCGAATATGGCTGTTCGAATTCGGATAGACCCGACCCGAAAAACACAGCAAAAATTCGGGATTCGACAGCAAAAATTCGGAAAAAATTTATTTTTAAAAAAATAAAAATGTTTCCTAAATTAGTTTATTTGTATGTGTTTTTATTTTACCTTGTTCTTTTTTTTATTTTTTACAGGTTATCCGACAATGACATTATGAATCATAATGTCATTGTGGGATTCCTGGACCGTGGGAGCTTTGCGGTCACAGCTAATTGAAAGCAGATGCCTTCCATTAGCTGTAACCGCAGGCCATACGAGGGCAATAGAGGTTGAATGAAGATACTATCTCCATTCAT